>NW_021311308.1:0-1320 GCF_002162155.2 Triticum dicoccoides
TGAGCCAGTCCTCGCGTAAGTTAAAAACTACTCCGAGTGAGAGCATGCCTCCCACTCAGAGGCTTAGCCGTGAACCAGGCCTCACCTAAGATAAAACCTACTGCAAGTGGAAAGTATCCCTCCCACTCGGGTGCTTAGCAGTGAGCTAGTCCTCGCCTAACTTAAAAACTACTCCGATTGGAGAGCATCCCCCTCACTCGGGGGATTAGTTGTCAGCCAGTCCTCGCTTAAGATAAAAACTACTCCATGTGGAGAGCATCCCTCCCACTCGAGTGCTTAGCTGTGATCCAGAGCTCTCCTATGTTAAAAACTACTCCAAGTGGAGAGCATTCCTCGCACTTGGGGGCTTAGCTTGTGAGCCCGTCCTCGCGTAAGTTAAAAACTACTTCGAGTGGAGAGCATCCCTCCCACTAGGGGGCTTATCGGCCAGCCAGTCCTCGCCTAAGTTAAAAACTACTCCTAGTGGAGAGCATTCCTCCCACTCGAGGGCTTAGCGGCAAGCCAATCCTCGCCTAAGTTAAAAACTACTCCTAGTGGAGAGCATCCCTCCCACTCGGGGGCTTATCGGCTAGCCAGTCCTCGCCTAAGTTAAAAACTACTCCTAGTGGAGAGCATTCCTCCCACTCGAGGGCTTAGCAGCAAGCCAGTCCTCGCCTTAGTTAAAAACTACTCCGAGTGGAGAGCATTCCTCCACTCGGAGGCTTTGCCGCGAGCCAGTCCTCGCCTAAGTTAAAAACTACTACGAGTGGAGACCATTCCTCAAACTCGAAGGTTTAGCCGCGAGCCAGTCCTCGCCTAAGTTAAAAACTACTCCGAGTGGAGAGAATCCATCGCACTCGGGGGCTTAGCCATCGCACTCGGGGGCTTAGCTGCGAGCGAGCCCTCGCCTCAGTTAAAAACTACATGGAGTGGAGATCATCCCTCCCACTCGGGGGCTTAGCTGCAAGCCAGTCCTTCTCTAAGTTAAAAATGACTCCGAGTGGAGAGCATCCCTCCCACTCGGGGGCTTAGCTATTAGACATTCCTTGCCTAAGTTAAAAACTCCTCTGAGTGGAAAGCATGCCTCCCACTCAGAGGCTTAGCCGCGAGCCAGTTCTTGCCTATGTTAAAAACTTCTCCGAGTGGAGAGCATCCCCCTCACTTGGGGGATTAGCTGTGATCCAGTCCTCGCCTAAGTTAAAAACTACTCCAAGTGGAGAGCCTCTCTCCCACTCGGGTGCTTAGCTATGAGCCAGAGCTCGGCTATATTAAAAACTACTCCGAGTGGAGAGCATCCCTCCCACTTGGGGGCTTAGTTGTGAGCCAGTCCTCGCCAAAGTT
>NW_021311309.1:0-1380 GCF_002162155.2 Triticum dicoccoides
GCATAGCATGTGCGAAAGAGTAGAGAGGGTCACGGCAAAAACTGGACGCACTTCGTGTACAAACTGGACAAACTCTTTCGGAGTATCAGGGTTTCGGACGAGAACTCATCTGTTACACGGCCACTTCAATGTTTTTTAAATTTATTTGAACTCCGGACTTCTTTTGTGTTCAGTATGCAGCATTCAAAGCGACGTCATCAATTTCCAACATGTTCTGACATCATTTGTTGTTTTTCGGTCATTTACCTAATTGTTTAGAGAGCTAAATGATAGTGAAATTGAAAATCACTACAAAATGAATTCTTAAAATGTTGAAACATGGCATGGTATCATCATTTCACCCGCATAGCATGTACGAAAGAGTAGAGAGGGTCACGGCAAAAACTGGACGCACTTCGTGTACAAACTGGACAAACTCTTTCGGAGTATCAGGGTTTCGGACGAGAACTCATCTGTTACACGGGCACTTCAATGTTTTTTAAACTTATTTGAACTCCGGACTTCTTTTGTGTTCAGTATGCAGCATTCAAAGCGATGTCATCAATTTCCAACATGTTCTGACATCATTTCTTGTTTTTCGGTCATTTACCTAATTGTTTAGAGAGCTAAATGACCGTGAAATTGAAAAGCACTACAAAATGATATCTGAAAATGTTGAAACTTGGCATGGTATCATCATTTCACCCGCATAGCATGTGCGAAAGAGTAGGAGGGTCACAACAAAAATTGGACGCACTTCGTGTACAAACTGGACAAACTCTTTCGGAGTATTAGGGTTTTGGACGAGAACTCATCTGTTACACGGGCACTTCAGTGTTTTTTAAACTTATTTGAACTCCGGACTTCTTTTGTGTTCAGTATGCAGCATTCAAAGCGATGTCATCAATTTCCAACATGTTCTGACATCATTTCTTGTTTTTCGGTCATTTACCTAATTGTTTAGAGAGCTAAATGGTCGTGAAATTGAAAATCACTACAAAATGAATTCTGAAAATGTTGAAACTTGGCATGGTATCATCATTTCACCCGCATAGCATGTGTGAAAGAGTAGAGAGGGTCACGGCAAAAACTGGATGCACTTCGTGTACAAACTGGACAAACTCTTTCGGAGTATCAGGGTTTCGGACGAGAACTCATCTGTTACACGGCCACTTTAATGTTTTTTAAATTTATTTGAACTCCGGTCTTCTTTTGTGTTCAGTATGCAGCATTCAAAGCGACGTCATCAATTTCCAACATGTTCTGACATCATTTGTTGTTTTTCGGTCATTTACCTAATTGTTTAGAGAGCTAAATGATAGTGAAATTGAAAATCACTACAAAATGAATTCTGAAAATGTTGAAACATGGCATGGTATCATCATTTCACCCGCATAGCAT
>NW_021311310.1:0-1297 GCF_002162155.2 Triticum dicoccoides
TGCGTATACGTTAATAAAAACTTAAGCGCTATACCAGATTACTAGCAGTGCTTTTATTGGCTTTGGATTTCCAACTTTATCGCTGATGTAGAGGAATAAATTCATGCAATATGATAAAAATCCCATCTTGTTATCCTCGATGGCAACAATACAATACGTGTCTTGCTGCCCCTACTGTCACTGGGAAAGGACACCGCAAGATTGAAGCCAAAAATAAGCACTTCTCCCATTGCAAGAAATATCAATGTAGTAGGCCAAACCAAACTGATAATTCGAAGAGACTTGCAAAGATAACCAATCATAAATAAAAGAATTCAGAGAAGATTCAAATATTGTTCATAGATAATCTTGATCATAAACCCACAATTCATCGGTCTCAACAAACACACAGCAAAAAGAAGATTACATCGAATAGATCTCCACGAGAAAGGGGGAGAACATTGTATTGAGATCCAAAAAGAGAGAAGAAGTCATCTAGCTACTAACTATGGACCCGAAGGTCTGAGGTAAACTACTCACACTTCATCGGAGAGGCTATGGTGATGATGTAGAAGCGCTTCGTGATGGATGCCCCCTCAGACGGAGCTCCGAAACAGGCCCCAAGATGGGATCTCGTGGGTACAGAAGGTTGCGGCGGTCGAATTAGGTTTTTGGCTCCGTATCTGATTGTTTGGGGGTACGTAGGTATATATAGGAGGAAGGAGTACGTCGGTGGAGCAACAGGGGGCCCACAAGGGTGGAAGGCGCGCCTAGGGGGTGGGGTAGGCAACTGCGACGCCCGGATAATTAGGCTACAGTAATCCCTCGTTAACGATGTCGCATCACCTCTGTCACTGTAGTTAATCTCGGGTTAGTTCAAAAACCGATTCAAAATTCAAATTCAAACTCAAGTCAAACTAGTAAAGTTTTCAAATGTCAAAACTAAAAAGTACAAACGGTGACAACTAATACAAGGGTAATTATGGTGCAACAAACACATTTTTATAAAATGGCTAAATGGTTTAAAATGATTTAAACAGGAAAGCAAGAAAATACAAAAAGGGAAAACAGAAAACAAAAAAAGAAAGAGAAAGCCCCCCCTTCCTAGGCCGTGGCCCAACTGGGCCAACCCACCGGCCCAACCCCTCCCCTCAATAACCCCACCAGGGGGGAAACCCTAACCCAATCCCCGCACCCACTCACCCCCCTCCTCTCTCCCGATCTGGATCGGGATCCAGAGGAGACCAAAGCCACCCGGTGCGCTCCCGCCACACGCCGGCGCCCGGAGCTCGACGACCCCGCCGCCAGGAGCCCTCCC
>NW_021311311.1:0-1725 GCF_002162155.2 Triticum dicoccoides
TCTAGTAATTGGTCCAGTATGTATAGCAGCAGGGGCTGTGGGTGTAACAATTGTATTGATGTCCTCATCATCCTCCCCTTCTTGAAATGAAGTCGTCCTCGATGGAAGTTCATCTTCCTCACCCAAATAAGGCTTCAAATCTGCAATGTTAAAAGTGGGACTAACCCCAAAATCTGCAGGCAGCTCAAGTTTATATGCATTATCATTTATTTTCTCTAACACCTTAAAGGGACCATCAGCACGTGGCATTAACTTTGATTTGCGCAAATCAGGAAATCTATCCTTACGCAAATGTAACCAAACAAGATCTCCAGGTGCAAACACAACATGTTTTCTACCCTTATCTCCAGCAAGTTTATATTTAGCATTCATGCGCTCAATGTTTTCCTTAGTTAACTCATGCATTTTTAAAATCAATTCAGCACGTTGTTTAGCATCAAAATTAAGCTTCTCCGAAGATGGAAGAGGTAACAAATCAATAGGTGCATGAGGTAGGAAACCATACACAACTTCAAAAGGGCACATCTTAGTAGTAGAATGAAATGAACGATTATAAGCAAATTCAATATGAGGCAAGCATTCCTCCCACATTTTCTTATTATTCTTCAAAACAGCCCTAAGCATAGTAGACAACGTTCTATTGACTACTTCAGTTTGTCCATCAGTTTGGGGGTGACAAGTAGTACTAAAAAGCAGTTTAGTCCCCAACTTAGCCCATAAACATCTCCAAAAGTGGCTAAGAAATTTAGTATCACGATCTGAAACAATAGTATTTGGCACACCATGCAAGCGAATAATTTCACGAAAGAACAAATCAGCAACATTAACAGCATCATTGCTTTTATGACATGGTATAAAGTGTGCCATTTTCGAGAATATATCCACGACAACAAATATGCTATCCCTCCCCTTCTTTGTTCGAGGTAAACCTAAAACAAAGTCCATAGATATATCCTCCCAAGGAACACTAGGTACAGGCAAAGGCATATATAAACCATGAGGATTGAGTCGTGACTTAGCTTTTTGACATGTAGTGCAGCGAGCAATAAAACGCTCAACATCCCGTCTCATCTTTGGCCAAAAGAAATGTGTAGCAAGTACGTCCTCCGTCTTCTTCACGCCAAAGTGTCCCATTAATCCTCCTCCATGCGCCTCCTGCAACAACAAAAGACGAACGGAGCTAGCTGGAATGCATAGCTTGTTAGCACGAAACACAAATCCATCGTTAACGGCAAACTTGTTCCACATTCTTCCTTCTTTGCAATTCTGCATTACATCTTTAAAATCAGCATCATGCACATATTGATCTTTGATGGTCTCCAAACCAAATATTTTGAAGTCAAGTTGTGAAAGCATAGTATAGCGACGAGACAATGCATCAGCAATAACATTTTCTCTTCCCTTCTTGTGTTTAATGACATAAGGGAAAGTCTCAATGAATTCAACCCATTTAGCATGTCTACGATTCAGTTTAGCTTGACTTTTAATATGTTTCAAAGATTCATGATCAGAATGTATAACAAATTCTTTGGGCCATAAATAATGTTGCCATGTTTCTAAAGTCCGAACAAGAGCATATAATTCTTTATCATAAGTAGAATAATTCAGACTAGGCCCACTCAATTTTTCAGAAAAGTATGCAACAGGTTTGCCATCTTGTAATAACACACCTCCTAATCCAATTCCACTAGCATCACATTCAAGCTCAAAAGTCTTATTAAAATC
>NW_021311312.1:0-12631 GCF_002162155.2 Triticum dicoccoides
CGTGTTCGGCTGGACTACTTAGGGCGTTTTTCGCTGCAGCCCAGTGCAATGTAAAAGACCACTACAATATATAGATATTTTATTAGCAGAAAATCATCACTTCATAATTCATGGTAATATTTACTTTTGCTCTGAATTCATTGCAAAGTACTATATATGATTTTCTTCCTTTTAATAGAATCAAAGGAGCAATATTGTTAAGACGTGCATTGCACGTGTATAAATACTAGTAAGTACTAGTATATCTCAACATATACATAAATTTATTCCTCAAAAAACAAATAAATAAATACAATGTCGACAAACAAACTCCAAACCTACATGACATATTGAGAACCACACGATAGCAGAGGAAGAAATCATCGTGCCGCCACGCCCCTTCGTCACGCCGACGAAGAATGGGCATATGATGCCAGCCAAGCTTCAACCGAGCGTGCCAACTGCCTGGGTCGACAAGTGTCTCGTCCAGGTTCGTCCAATGAGTTTTGGGGCCCCACCATTGACTTGCTTGTATGTGCTCTCTCATTGAGGCTAAGATTGCTGACCATGCCAACCTCTTGCGCAATTTCCTGTTTCTCTGCCTACCAGGTACACCACCTTCGAGCCTTGGGCATGTGATGATCTGCTTCACTTGCTGGGCAAGAAGCCCAGGCCTAAGAAGGCGCCTGCTTCAACTGTTGCTACTACTGAGACAGGTAGCCCCTCCTCACGGGGTGTCACTACACAGGATCCCATTAAGTTTGCTCACACTATTGCTTCCTCTCCTTCGTTTGGTAAGAAGGGAAAGAACATGCCTTTTCGTGGATTCAACAACTTGTTCAAGATGTGCCAGTCTATCGTCAGGCGTCGCGTCTGGGACGTTAGCTTCAGTAAGAAGACGGTGAGAGCATAAGGCGGCTAAGGCACTCGAAAACTGGAGAGGCTCAAATTTTAACAATATGTTACTTGGCCCTTTTTCTTTTCTATCAAGTCATGTAATGTGAACAAACTCAACAGACTCCAAACGTCGTGACACATTGGGAACCACAAGTATAAGAGGTAGAAATCATCGTGGCGTCACCCTACTCATGGCTACCATGATGGTCGCACAAACTACTCATGTAGGTTAATGATTTTTTTGGAGCTCCTTGGCCCCCTTGACAGGTACGTCTAATGAGTTTTGGGGCCCCACCATTGACTTGCTTGTATATGCTCATGATGAGAAGAAGGTTGATGTGCTAGATTTCATGTTTGAGGAGACGAGGACTCTTGTGTTTGACAACAAGTCGGTTGTGTGTGCTCCGTTCATCCATGCTCTCCCATTTAGGCTAAGATTGTTGATCATGCCAAGCTCTTGCGTAATTTTCTATTTCTCTGCCTGTCAGGTACACCAACTTCGAGCCTTGGGCGTCTGATGATGTGCTTCACTTGGTGGGCAACAAGCCCAAGCATAAGAAGATGTCTGCTTCAACTATTGCTACTACTGCACTGGATCTCACTAGGTTTGCTCGTACTATTGCTTCATCTCCTTCGTTCGGTAAGAAGGGGAAGAACATGTTTTTTCGTGGATTCAACAACTTGTTCAAGACTACTAAGATGCCCGTGCTACGCTACGGGATAAAAAAAGGTTAGCTTAAGTTATAGTTCGATCCCATATGCTGCTGCTGACAATAAAAAAATATACAGTCATTGATCAAAGTAATGATGTGTTATCAATAGGTACATAAATATCAAGCACAATCAAACATATGGCTTCCAATCCACAAACCCATGCGTCCAAGCCAAACAGTTTCTTCTCCATCCCCGCCTCCCTGAAAGACTTTTTGTACTCCATACTGAGTTTTATCATTGCTCGCTCTATCCTATATCAAGTTGATAGAGATCATGCCGCAGATAGAAAATCTGTTCACACACATGTGGCAACAACGGCGACACTGAATCCAAATCGGTCTAACTTCACGACTGACCAGCTTTATCTCTGAATCCAAATTGGTCTGATTTCAAGTCCTCTTTGCATCACATGGACGCCGCCTCCATCCCACACACCATTTTCAGCTAGAAATGGTAACAAATCAAGCACCTCATTTAAACTTAACCTTAATATCAATAATGGAATGACATGATGCGACATATCGATATTTGTCCCCACAACTCAGTGCAATGGAAGTGCGACTGGCACCGACTTCATCCACCGGTCCCAGTCCGATAGGTTCAATCTATTATAGCACACATCCTGGCCCATCACCCGACGCCCCGCGCATGTCATCTCTCCATATATGTGAGCACAATGCAACATGTCACTCGTGGGTAAAATTTAGTGATAAATGACATCTAAAATAAAGTGATGCTGTAATGAGTACCAACCCACTTTGCAAGATTTTAAGAAAAAAGTATCATATTATATTCCAAACCAATGTGGTTAATGTTTAACCATGATGATTATCTGTTGGGATCATCTAATATGCTTTAACATAGTACCACATGTACGGTATTTTCACCGGACAAAGTTGGCACTGGTTTACAAAATATAGCCTTCAAAGAAGATGGTTAAAGTGGAAAAATAATGTATTGCCAACACGGGCTGCACTCACTAATCACACATACTTCAACAAAGATACAGACCTAGCCCGTTTAACACCATCCTGACAGAACCCCTCAGCTCGTTTTCCTCCTTCCACCACATATGCTATATTCACCTTGTTGACGCTTCTCATCCATGTTTCCTTTCCATAACCCCATTCTATGGCCGCCTTCTTTGTCTGACTTAACGTGTTACCTGTCATGTTCAACACAAAACTAATCTAAGGTGAATTGCATAGAACTGAAAGAGAAGGTGAAAGAATAACAGGGTTGTCTTCCGAGCCTTTGGTTTCTAAGTAGTGGATTGATTATTGATAAATTTAATTCTATGGAGCAAAAAGATGATGAAACAGAAGTAGAGATCGATCATCGACAAATTTAGTTTTGTTATGTCTCAAGTGATAAACATGTTGAAAAAATTGGAGGGGTTTGAAACCTTTCCAATACAATGAAGCATTTACAACTACCAAGACGATTGTAGTGTAAAAACAATAGACCTCTAGTTCTAACTGAACTATTTTCATATATCCAACAGAAAACCTCTGTGATATGCGCTTTAAAATGCTGGGCTTCAGATTATTTCTAAAGATATCTACACCACCTGAATGTTGTCATTTCACTATATTTGTAAGTCAAATGGAATTTTGTTAAAAACCCATTAATGGCCTGACTTTGATAAAGCCACATGACACTATAGGGTTAAAGGATAGTTTTCATCAAGAATATGTGCATTGGGATCCATGCACATGTTAGTAAATCAAGAAACTACATGTGTTCCTATCTAGAGGCACCCATTCGTATTGCAAGCAAGACACTGAACAACAATAGCAAGGATCTATGCAGTAGAGTAGGACCGATTAATGGCTTAGGATATACCTTGTGTGCCGGTGAACCTTAGATCTGAAAGCTCATGCAGCTGTCGAACAGAATGATTATTAAGAGAAGGATTTCAAAGTAACAATACCTGACAGAATGATTTTAAAGCAACCAGGTACATAACAAACACAATGAATGTCTACATAGTACCCCATCTCTCTGAATACCGAATACATGCAAGCTCATTTTGAAGTACATTTTAGGAGCAATGGAAAACCAGGAAAATAGAAACAACTCACAATGAAATTAAAAACTAAATATTGCACGCCGTCGAGACCAATCCGCGGTGCAACATCTACTGCAGAGAAGGACATCAGGGTCAATCATGCAACAATGTAAGGGCACCGTCGGACAGTTCACAACTTCAGGAGGTGCTTACTATTGGAAATATGCCCTAGATGCAATAATAACTTAGTTATTATTATTATATTTCCTTGTTCATGATAATCGTTTATTATCCATGCTATAATTATATTGATAGGAAACTCAGATACATGTGTGGGTACATAGACAACACCATGTCCCTAGTAAGCCTCTAGTTGACTAGCTCGTTGATCAATAGATGGTTACGGTTTCCTGACCATGGACATTGGATGTCATTGATAACGGGATCACATCATTAGGAGAATGATGTGATGGACAAGACCCAATCCTAAGCCTAGCACAAAGATCGTGTAGTTCGTATGCTAAAGCTTTTCTAATGTCAAGTATCATTTCCTTAGACCATGAGATTGTGCAACTCCCGGATACCGTAGGAATGCTTTGGGTGTACCAAACATCACAACGTAACTGGGTGGCTATAAAGGTGCACTACGGGTATCTCCGAAAGTGTCTGTTGGGTTGGCACGAATCGAGAGTGGGATTTGTCACTCCGTGTGATGGAGAGGTATCTCTGGGCCCACTCAGTATGACATCATCATAATGTGCACAATGTGACCAAGGGGTTGATCACGTGATGATGTGTTACGGAACGAGTAAAGAGACTTGCCGGTAACGAGATTGAACAAGGTATCGGCATACTGACAATCGACTCTTGGGCAAGTACAATACCGCTAGACAAAGGGGATTGAATACGGGATTGATTGAATCCTCGACATCGTGGTTCATCCGATGAGATCATCGTGGAACATGTGGGAACCAACATGGGTATCCAGATCCCGCTGTTGGTAATTGACCGGAGAACGTCTCGGTCATGTCTGCATGGTTCCCGAACCCGTAGGGTCTACACACTTAAGGTTCGATGACGCTAGGGTTATAGGGAATAGATATACGTGGTTACTGAATGTTGTTTGGAGTCCCGGATGAGATCCCGGACGTCACGAAGAGTTCCGGAATGGTCCGGAGGTAAATATTTATATATGGGAAGTCCTGTTTTGGTCACCGGAAAAGTTTTGGGTGCTATCGGTAATGTACCGGGACCACCCAGAGGGTCTCGGGGGTCCACCAAGTGGGGACACCGGCCCCAGAGGGCTGCATGGGCCAAGTGTGGGAGGGGACCAGCCCCAGGTGGGCTGGTGCGCCCCCCCACCAGGGCCCAAGGCGCCTAGGGTTTGGGGAGGGGCGCCTCCACCTTACTTGGGGGGCAAGTTTTCCCCTCCCCCCTTGGCCGCCACCCTAGATGGGTTTTGGGGCTGCCGCACCCCTTGGGGTGGGAACCCTAGAGGGGGCGCACCCCCTCCCTCTCCCCTATATATAGTTGAGGTCTTTGGGGCTACAAACACAAGAGTTTCCACCTCTCCCTGGCGCAGCCCTACCTCTCTCCCTCCTCGTCTCTTGCGGTGCTTGGTGAAGCCCTGCTGGAATGCCACGCTCCTCCACCACCACCACGCCGTCATGCTGCTGCTGGACGGAGTCTTCCCCAACCTCTCTCTCTCTCCTTGCCGGATCAAGGAATGGGAGACGTCACTGGGCTGCACGTGTGTTGAACGCGGAGGTGCCGTCCGTTCGGCATTAGGATCTCCGGTGATTTGGATCACGACGAGTACGACTCCTTCAACCCTGTTCTCTTGAACGCTTCCGCTTAGCGATCTACAAGGGTATGTAGATGCACTCTCCTTTCCCTCGTTGCTAGTCTCTCCATAGATAGATCTTGGTGACTCATAGGAAAATTTTGAATTTCTGCTACGTTCCTCAACAGTGGCATCATGAGCTAGGTCTATTGCGTAGATTCTATGCACGAGTAGAACACAAGTTGTTGTGGGCGTTGATTTTGTTCAATATGCTTACCGTTACTAGTCCAATCTTGTTTCGATGGTATTGTGGGATGAAGCGGCCCGGACCTACCTTACACTTACATGAGACAGGTTCCATCGACTGACATGCACTTGTTGCATAAGGTGGCTAGCGGGTGCCAGTCTCTCCCACTTTAGTCGGATCGGATTCGATGAAAAGGATCCTTATGAAGGGTAAATAGCAATTGGCATATCATGTTGTGGTTTTGCGTAGGTAAGAAACGTTCTTGCTAGAAACCCATAGCAGCCACGTAAAACATGCAAACAACAATTAGAGGACGTCTAACTTGTTTTTGCAGGGTATGTTATGTGATGTGATATGGCCAAAAGAATGTGATGAATGATATGTGATGTATGAGATTGATCATGTTCTTGTAATAGGAATCACGACTTGCATGTCGATGAATATGACAACCGGCAGGAGCCATAGGAGTTGTCTTAATTTATTGTATGACATGCGTGTCATTGAACAACGCCATGTAATTACTTTACTTTATTGCTAAACCGTTAGCCATAGTAGTAGAAGTAATAGTTGGCAAGACAACTTCATGGAGACACGATGATGGAGATCATGGTGTCATGCCGGTGACGATGATGATCATGGAGCCCCGAAGATGGAGATCAAAAGGAGCAAAATGATATTGGCCATATCATGTCACTTTTTGATTGCATGTGATGTTTATCATGTTTATGCATCTTATTTGCTTAGAACGACGGTAGTAAATAAGATGATCCCTCATTAAAATTTCAAGAAAGTGTTCCCCCTAACTGTGCACCGTTGCGAAAGTTCGTTGTTTCGAAGCACCACGTGATGATCGGGTGTGATAGATTCTAACGTTCACATACAACGGGTGTAAGCCAGATTTACACACGCGAAACACTTAGGTTGACTTGACGAGCCTAGCATGTACAGACATGGCCTCGGAACACAAGAGACCGAAAGGTCGAGCATGAGTCGTATGGTAGATACGATCAACATGAAGATGTTCACCGGTGATGACTAGTCCATCTCACGTGATGATCGGACACGGCCTAGTTGACTCGGATCATGTAATCATTTAGATGACTAGAGGGATGTCTATCTGAGTGGAAGTTCATAAGATGAACTTAATTATCCTGAACATAGTCAAGATTCTTGCAAATTATGTCGTAGCTCGCGCATTAGTTCTACTGTTTTAGATATGTTCCTAGAGAAAATTTAGTTGAAAGTTGATAGTAGCAATCATGCGGACTGGGTCCGTAAACTGAGGATTGTCCTCATTGCTGCGCAGAAGGCTTATGTCCTTAATGCACCGCTCGGTGTGCTGAAGCTCAAACGTCTTCTGTGGATGTTGCGAACATTTGACATACACGTTTTGATAACTACGTGATAGTTCAGTAATGTTAAACGGTTTAGAATTGAGGCACCAAAGACGATTTCAAAACGTCGCGGAACATATGAGATGTTTCGAGGGCTGAAATTGGGATTTCAGGCTTGTGCCCACGTCAAGAGGTACGAGACCTCCAACGATTTTCTTAGCCTGCAAACTAAGGGAGAAAAGCTCAATCATTGAGCTTGTGCTCAGATTGTCTGAGTACAACAATCACTTGAATCGAGTGGGAGTTGATCTTCCTGATGAGATAGTGATGTTTCTCCAAAGTCATTGCCACCAAGCTGCTAGAGCTTCGTGATGAACTATAACATATCAGGGATAGATGATCCTTGAGATATTCGCGATGTTTGACACCGCGAAAGTAGAAATCAAGAAGGAGCATCAATTGTTGATGGTTGGTGAAACCACTAGTTTCAAGAAGGGCAAGGGCAAGAAGGGATACTTCATGAAACGACAAATCAGCTGCTGCTCTAGTGAAGAAACCCAAGGTTGAACCCAAACCCGAGACTAAGTGCTTCTGTAATAAGGGGAACAGCCACTAAGAGCAAAATTGCCCTAGATACTTGGTAGATGAGAAGGCTGGCAAGGTCGATAGAAGTATATTGGATATACATTATGTTAATGTGTACTTTACTAGTACTCCTAGTAGCACCAGGGTATTAGATACCGGTTCAGTTGCTAAGTGTTAGTAACTCGAAATAAAAGCTACGGAATAAACGGAGACTAGCTAAAGGTGAGCTGACGATATGTGTTGGAAGTGTTTCCAAGGTTGATGTGATCAAGCATCACACGCTCCCTCTACCATCGAGATTGGTGTTAAACCTAAATAATTGTTATTTGGTGTTTGCGTTGAGCATAGACATGATTGGATTATGTCTATCACAATACTGTTATTCATTTAAGGAGAGTAATGGTTACTCTGTTTATCTGAATAATACCTTCAATGGTCTTGCACCTAAAATGATTGTTTATTGAATCTCGATCGTAGTGATACACATGTTCATGCCAAAAGATATAAGATAGTAATGATAGTACCACCTACTTGTGGCACTGCCATGTAAGTCATATTGGTATAAAACGCATGAAGAAGCTCCATGTTGATGGATCTTTGGACTCACTCGTTTTTGAAAAGCTTGAGACATGCGAACCGTGTCTATTGGTGTATATGCATGAAGAAACTCCATGCAAATGGACCGTTTGGACTCACTTGATTTTGAATCACTTGAGACATGCAAATCATACCACATGGGCAAGATGACTGAAAGCCTCGTTTTCAGTAAAATGGAACAAGAAAGCAACTTGTTGGAAGTAATACATTTTGATGTGTGCTGTCAAATGATTGCCGAGGCACGCGGTGGATATTGTTATGTTCTTACTTCACAGATGACTTGAGTAGATGCTGAGTATATTTACTTGATGAAACACAAGTCTGAATTATTGAATGGTTCAAGTAATTTCAGAGTGAAGTTGAAGATCATCGTGACAAGAGGATAAAATGTCTATGATATGATCATAGAGATGAGTATCTGAGTTACAAGCTTTGGCACACAATTAAGACATTGTGGAAATTGTTTCACAATTAATACCGCCTGGAACACCATAGTGTGATGGTGTGTCCGAACATCATAGTTGCACCCTATTGGATATGGTGCGTACCATGATGTCTCTTATCGAATTACCACTATCGTTCATGGGTTAGGCATTAGAGACAACCGCACTCACTTTAATAGGGCACCACGTAATTCCGTTAAGACGACACCGTTTGAACTATGGTTTGGAGAAACCTAAGTTGTCGTTTCTTAAAAGTTTGGGGCTGCGACGCTTATGTGAAAAAGTTTCAGGTTGATAAGCTCGAACCCAAAGCGGATAAAATGCATCTTCATAGGACACCCAAACAGTTGGGTATACCTCCTAATTCAGATCCGAAAGCAATAGGGATTGTTTCTTGAATCGGGTCCTTTCTCGAGGAAAAGTTTGTCTCGAAAAATTGAGTGGGAGGATGGTGGAGACTTGATATGGTTATTGAACCGTCACTACAACTAGTGTGTAGCAGGGCACGAGAAGTTGTTCTTGTGGCACCTACACCAATTGAAGTGGAAGCTGATGATAGTGATCATGAAGCCTCGGATCAAGTCACTGCCGAACCTCGTAGGATGACAAGGACGCGTACTGCTTCAGAGTGGTACGGTAATCCTGTCTTGGAGGTCATGTTGTTATACAACAATGAACCTACGAGCTATGGAGAAGCGATGGTGGGCCCGTATTCCGACAAATGGCTAAGAGGCCATAAAATCCGAGAGAGGATCCATGTATGAGAACAAAGTGTAGACTTTGGAAGAAATACTTGATGGTCGTAAGGCTGTTGGGTACAGATGGATTTTAAAAGGAAGACAGACAATGATGGTAAGTATCACCATTAAGAAAGCTCGACTTGTCGTTAAAATGTTTTCCGACAAGTTCAAGGAGTTGACTACGATGAGACTTTCTCACTCGTAGCGATGCTAAGAGTCTGTTGGAATTATATTAGCAATTACTGCATGATTTATGAAATCTTACAGATAGGATGTCAAAACATTGTTTCCTCGACGATATTCTTGAGGAAAGGTTGTGTGTGATACAACCAGAAGTTTTTGTCAATCCTGAAAGATGCTAACAAGTGTGCAAAGCTCCAGCAATCCTTCTAAGGACTGGAGTAAGCATCTCGGAGTTGGAATATACGCTTTGATGAGATGATCAAAGATTTTGCGTTTATACAAAGTTTATGAGAAACTTGTATTTCCAAAGAAGTGAGTGGGTGCACTATAGAATTTCTGATGAGTATATGTTGTTGACATATTGTTGATCAGAAATGATGTAGAATTTCTGGAAAGCATAAAGGGTTGCTTGAAAGGAGTTTTTCAAGGAAAAACGTGGATTAAGCTGCTTGAACATTGAGCATCAAGATCTATAAGGATAGATCAAAACGCTTAATGGTACTTTCAAATGAGCACATACCTTGACATGATCTTGAAGGTGTTCAAGATGGATCAGTCAAGGAAGGAGTTCTTGCCTGAGTTGTAAGGTATGAAGTTAAGACTTAAAGCTCGGCCACGGCAGAATAGAGAGAAAGGACGAAGGTCGTCCCCTATGCTTAGACGTAGGCTCCATAGTATGCTATGCTGTGTACTGCACCTGATGTGTGCCTTGCCACATGTCTGGCAAGAGGGTACAAAGGTGATCAAGGAGTGGATCACCAGATAGCGGTCAAAATTGTCCTTGGAGTAATAAGGACATGTTTCTCAATTATGGAGGTGATAAAGAGTTCGGCGTAAAGAGTTACGTCGATGCAAGCTTTAACACCTATCCGAAAGACTCTGAGTAGCAAACCGGATACGTATAGTGGAGCAACCATTTGGAATAGCTCCAAGTGGAGCGTGGAAGCAACATTTACAATATGACCTAGAGATTTGCAAAGTACATACGGATCTAAATGTTGCAGACCCGTTGACTAAAACCTCTCTCACAAGCAAAACATGATCAAACCCCAGAACTCATTGAGTGTTAATCACATAGTGATGTGAACTAGATTATTGATTCTAGTAAACTCTTTGGATGTTGGTCTCATGGCGATGTGACCTATGAGTGTTGATCACATGGCGATGTGAACTAGATTATTGACTCTAGTGCAAGTGGGAGACTGTTGGAAATATGCCCTAGGGGCAATAATAAATTAGTTATTATTATTATATTTCCTTGATCATGATAATCGTTTATTATCCATGCTATAATTGTATTGATAGGAAACTCAGATACATGTGTGGGTACATAGACAACACCATGTCCCTAGTAAGCCTCTAGTTGACTATCTCGTTGATCAATAGATGGTTACGTTTTCCTGACCATGGACATTGCATGTCGTTGATAACGGGATCACATCATTAGGAGAATGATGTGATGGACAAGACCCAATCCTAAGCCTAGCACAAAGATCGTGTAGTTCGTATGCTAAAGCTTTTCTAATGTCAAGTATCATTTCCTTAGACCATGAGATTGTGCAACTCTCGGATACCGTAGGAATGCTTTGGGTGTACCAAACGTCACAACGTAACTGGGTGGCTATAAAGGTGCACTACGAGTATCTCCGAAAGTGTATGTTGGGTTGGCACGAATCGAGACTGGGATTTGTCACTCCGTGTGACGGAGAGGTATCTCTGGGCCCACTCGGTAGGACATCATCATAATGTGCACAATGTGACCAAGGGGTTGATCACGGGATGATGTGTTACGGAACGAGTAAAGAGACTTGCCGGTAACGAGATTGAACAAGGTATCGGCATACCGACGATCGAATCTCGGGCAAGTACAATACCGCTAGACAAAAGGGAATTGAATACGGGATTGATTGAATCCTCGACATCATGGTTCATCCGGTGAGATCATCGTGGAACATGTGGGAACCAACATGGGTATCCAGATCCCACTGTTGGTTATTGACCAGAGAACGTCTCGGTCATGTCTGCATGGTTCCCGAACCCGTAGGGTCTACACACTTAAGGTTTGATGATGCTAGGGTTATAGGGAATAGATATACGTGGTTACTAAATGTTGTTCGGAGTCCCGGATGAGATCCCGGATGTCACGAGGAGTTCCGGAATGGTCCGGAGGTAAAGATTTATATATGGGAAGTCCTGTTTTGATCACCGGAAAAGTTTCGGGTGCTACCGGTAACGTACCGGGACCACCGGGAGGGTCCCGGGGGTCCACCAAGTGGGGCCTGTTAGGGAACGTAGTAATTTCAAAAAAATTCCTACGCACACGCAAGATCATGGTGATGGTCTAGCAACGAGAGGGAAGAGTGTTCGTCCACGTACCCTCGTAGACCGTAAGCGGAAGCATTAGCACAACGCGGTTGATGTAGTCGTACGTCTTCACGATCCGACCGATCCAAGCACCGAACGTACGGAGCCTCCGACTTCAGCACACGTTCAGCTCGATGACGATCTCTGGCCTCCGATCCAGCAAAGCTCCGGAGATGAGTTCCGTCAGCACAACGGCGTGGTGACGATGATGATGTTCTACCGGCGCAGGGCTTCGCCTAAACTCCACGGCGATATGACCGAGGTGGAATATGGTGGAGGGGGGCACCGCACACGGCTAAGGAACGATCCGTAGATCAACTTGTGTGTCTATGGGGTGCCCCCCGCCCCCGTATATAAAGGAGGGAGGGGGGAGGTGTGGCCGGCCCCCTAGGGGTGCGCCTGGAGGAGTCCTACTCCCACCGGGAGTAGGACTCCCCCCTCTTGCCTTGGTGGAGAAGGAAAGGGGGGAGGGGAAAGAGGAAAGGGGGGCGCCATCACCCCCCCTTCCTTGTCCTATTCGGACTAGGGGGGAGGGGGCGCGCGGCCTGCCTTGGCCGGCCCTCCTCTTTTCCCTCTTGGCCCACTAAGGCCCATTATTCCCCGGGAGGGTTCCGGTAACCCCCCGGTGTTCCGGTAAAATCCCGATTTCACCCGGAACCATTCCGATGTCCAAACATAGGCTTCCAATATATCAATCTTTATGTCTCGACCATTTTGATACTCCTCGTCATGTCCGTGATCACATCCGGGACTC
>NW_021311313.1:0-1121 GCF_002162155.2 Triticum dicoccoides
CAACCTTAACAGGTCTTTACTGAAACACTGGTATATCGAAACAGCAATTGGAACAGAGGACACAATGGGCCCTCGAGATCTGGTGGGGGATTGCTGAAATCTGAGATGGGCTCTAGGCCCATATTGCAATTTCTGAAAAATCTCTAAGGGCCCATGTGGGTTATATGGCACTAGGTGTGGTGGGAAGTTTAGTCCCACCCCGGAAGTGGAAGGAGAGTTGGAGTGGTTTATAAGGGTTTCTCTTCTACATGCTATTGGAGCTTGAGAAGAGAAGAGGCCCTCGCGCACTCCTCCTCCGCCGCCCGCCTCGCCACGCCACGCCTCGTCACGACGCGCCGCGGGTTGCGGGATTGAGCCGAGCCGAGCTCACACCTACGCGCTTATTTTTGCCAGTCACTAACGGAGAGTTTTCTGACAGCTGGGCCACGATCTGAGACGTCGGATCGTGGGCTGTCACGGACTCGGACGTGGGTCGAGCCCATGTCTCTCCACGCGGCTGCGCCTATAAGTATGCGGCGTCTCCTAACCCTAGCCGCCACGAACAGATCACATCTGCTCACGCGCACGCCCACCGTCGTTCCTTTGCTGCTGCTGCCGCCGGTGACTCCATCCCGTCCGCCACGTACACGGTCGACGGGAGAGCAGGTCTCCGAAACCACGCCCTTCTGGTTCCTGTACGAGGTGAGGGGCGAATAGGTTTTTGGGCAGCGATTACGCGACTGCTCGCTTCCGATCGTCTACTTCCTCTACGTCCGCGTCGCCTTCGTCATCACCATGTCCACCGACGCCGACCGTGCCGCCGCCGAGAAAGCTGAAGCCGACAAGAAGGTCGCCGAGGACGCCGCTGCTGCCACCAAAGCCGCGGCCTCTGCGTGGCCTACTGGAGGGTATAACTCGTCTATCCCGCTCCTGATTATTTTCATATTAGCAGTACTAGCAGTATGTGTAGATTTGTCTACTGTTTGCTTAGTACGTGCATGTTTAGATCAGAGTCAGTACGTCATCAACTTAGTCAATGCCATGCTAGTGATTTACTCATGGATTAATTTAATCGAGAAATTGCCTATTTACTCAACAATCCAAAAACCTATTATGTGTAGGAATTTCTCGGCAAGTGGCTT
>NW_021311314.1:0-1379 GCF_002162155.2 Triticum dicoccoides
CAAAAGGTCTTTTGACTATGTTCAGGATAATTAAGTTCATCTTATGAACTCCCACTTAGATAGACATCCCTCTGGTCATCTAAGTGATCACATGATCCGAGTCAACTAGGCCGTGTCCGATCATCACGTGAGACGGACTAGTCATCATCGGTGAACATCTTCATGTTGATCGTATCTACCATACGACTCATGCTCGACCTTTCGGTCTCCGTGTTCCGAGGCCATGTCTGCACATGCTAGGCTCGTCAAGTTAACCCTAAGTGTTTTCGCTGTGTAAAACTGTCTTACACCCGTTGTATGTGAACGTAAGAATCCATCACACCCGATCATCACGTGGTGCTTAGAAGCGACGAACTGTAGCAACGGTGCACAGTTAGGGGAGAACACTTCTTGAAATTTTGTAAGGGATCATCTTATTTACTACCGTCGTCCTAAGTAAACAAGATGCATAAACATGATAAACATCACATGCAACCAAATAGTGACATGATATGGCCAATATCATTTTGCTCCTTTTGATCTTCATCTTCGGGGCTCCATGATCATCATCGTCACCAGCATGACACCATGATCTCCATCATCGTGTCTTCATGAAGTTGTCACGCCAACGACTACTTCTACTTCTATGGCTAACGCGTTTAGCAATAAAGTAAAGTAATTTACATGGCGTTCTTCAATGACACGCAGGTCATACAATAAATAAAGACAACTCCTATGGCTCCTACCGGTTGTCATACTCATCGACATGCAAGTCGTGAATCCTATTACAAGAACATGATCAATCTCATACATCACATATTATTCACCACATTCTTGTTGGCCATATCACATCACAAAGCATACCCTGCAAAAACAAGTTAGACGTCCTCTAATTGTTGTTTGCATGTTTTACGTGGCTGCTATGGGTTTCTAGCAAGAACGTTTCTTACCTACGAAAAACCACAACGTGATATGCCAATTGCTATTTACCCTTCATAAGGACCCTTTTCATCGAATCCGTTCCGACTAAAGTGGGAGAGACTGGCACCCGCTAGCCACCTTATGCACCAAGTGCATGTCAATCGGTGAAACCTGTCTCACGTAAGAGTACGTGTAAGGTCGGTCCGGGCCGCTTCATCCCACAATACCGTCGAAACAAGATTGGACTAGTAACGGTAAGCATATTGAACAACATCAACGCCCACAACTACTTTGTGTTCTACTCGTGCAAAGAATCTACGCAATAGACCTAGCTCATGATGCCACTGTTGGGGAACGTAGCAGAAATTCAAAATTTTCCTACGTGTCACCAAGATCTATCTATGGAGAGACCAGCAACGAGTAGAAAGAGAGTGCATCTACATACCCTTGTAGATCGCTAAGCGGAAGCGTTCAAGTGA
>NW_021311315.1:0-1593 GCF_002162155.2 Triticum dicoccoides
ACCACGAGGGTCTGTTTCCTGCGAGCAAACGAAGAACAAGCAAGAAACTAAGATTGCAATCTGGATATTGCGAATATAAGATGAAAGCTTTATTGATCAAGGTGGGGTTCTGTGACGCCTTTGTCTGGTCGTTGAACACAAATGAAGTACGCGAAGTTGCAGCTATGGCGAACTTTTAATCTAAACAAAACCCAAAGTCTAAACGATGCCCTAAGGGCTGTATATATGGAGGAAGAGGGGGGGAATTTCGTGGCCCTTGGTGGAGGGGTCCGAAATCAACCCTATCTCTTGTTTCCCCACACATACGGACTCTAAAAATAGCCTATACTTATGTATTTCGAAATTACATGGGCCTGGCCCAATAATAAGGTGACGCAGCACCAAAAATAGCCTCGGGACGAAATTTATGAAGTGGCATCTTGTATATTTCGTCCAAGGCTTCATGCACCCATTATGGTGGCTTCAAAGTCCTGAAATCATCACTTGTAACTCCGTTCTTGTTTCCCTTGCGCATGCCATCATCTCCATGCTTGTTCTTGCTCCAATGTTCATCCTTCTCCAAGCTAGTCCCTTCATTTGTAAGCAAAACAAATGTATCCAATTTAGGCAGCATCATATTCTCATGAACATTAGAATCATTACCAAGAAACGAAAGTACCTGGTAATTTAGTTGGCGTGCACGAGCTCTAGTAATTGGTCCAGTATGTATAGCAGCAGGGGCTGTGGGTGTAACAATTGTATTGATGTCCTCATCAGCTTGAGTTAGTAGCATTCTTTGAAAGAATTTATCAGAAAATTGTCTCAAACTTTTCAAGAGAAAAGTTGGAGAGAGAGTTGTTGTATATCCGGCTTGGCAGTTGTTTTTCATCATTATCTTCACTGCCGTTGTGATCTTCACTTATATCTTGCTGTCAAGAGCTACTTAGTATCCTTCATTGATGCTAGTTGTGCTACGCCGTGACCTCATTAGTGTTCTAGGCTCGCGTCTCTAGTTCGGTCTAGCCTAGGACCAGCACAGTACCGTCGTTGAGCGTTTATGCAACATTGCATCTTTGAATTGATTATTGCTAATCTTTTGCTACCATATATAGCCAACCCAGCTCCACATATTTCTACAACGTGTATACGTACGCTCCCCTGGCAATCGCTTTACTCAATATTCGGAGTTACTTGACACCGCTGGTTGCCGATCACCGCCTGCTGCATGGTAAGAACTTGTAAGACATTGATATTTGCTTTACTGTGAGTGTTTTACCACCACATCCTAGTAGTTATAGGAACATTATTTTTGGGTTTTGTTTCTTGTTCTACTAATCATGACAGGATCCAGAGTCAATTCATGGGCTTTGTCGATCGCGGGAGACGTGCCACCACCTTTGCAAATACCACAACCGTCACGAGAGGTGCACAAACATCCAAATGCACATGATCAGGTTAATGTATCTATACCACCATTTAATGGCCGTTTTAAACCTGCTTTATATATTGAATGGGAGTTCGACATAAAAAATATATTTGCTTCCCATAATTTCGATGAACATAAAAAGGTTAAGGTTGTGGTTGGTTCTTTCACTGGTTATGCTTTGGTTTGGT
>NW_021311316.1:0-1428 GCF_002162155.2 Triticum dicoccoides
ATTGTGTTCCTTTCTGTGTTGCCGGTATTTGTCCCCTCTCGATAGACGTGATACCGATGATGTGATCGTTGACACTGATGAAGACTCAATGTTATCTTCAGAAGTGCCAGGCAAGCAAAACCCCCTTGTTCATTCCGATACAATCCTACTCTCTTGCTCCTGCTCTCTTTTACTGCATTAGGACAACAACGACATATTTGATACTTGCTGCGGTAGCTGAACCCTTTATCCTTTGCATGACCTGTCATTGCCACAGTAAATAGATGAAACCCACTAGCATGAGTAGGAGATGTTTGAGCCCTGTTGTGCCTACTCATTCATGTTTGTTGTCATGCCTGCTATTGCTTAGAGTTGAGTCAGGTCTGATTCATCGGGGATGAATCAGAGGCGTGTGAACATGTCCTACTATGGGTGAACTAAGTGTGTGAACACGATTTGGTAAAGGTAGCGGTGAGAGGCCATGTAGGAGTACATGGTGGGTTGTCTCATTGCAGCCATCCTCAGGAACTGAGTTCTGTGTTTGTGATCCATGATCAGTTACTACCACACATTGGGCTCCGGGCGCTCCAAGCTCTCTCGACTTATTAATCAACTTGATCTCTGTCCAGGAGTTGCAACTAGTTTCTGGTGTTTGTAGGCAGTGTTAGTAGTCTACCAAGTGGCACCCGGTACAGGTGGGCTTGGGACAGACTAGGCACAGTGGCCCGGTGTACCAAGTGGCACCCGGTTGGTGGGCTTGGGAACCCTGCACACATCGTTTGGGGCCGTAAGCGACACCCCGGCCGGATCTCCTTGCGGATGAAACCCGAATAGGCGATAAACCTGGACTAGAGACTTGTTCGGTTAGTCAGGTCGTGGCCGACTCCCTCGCCCAGCTTCCGCTTGAAGGTTGCCGAGGTACATGACGTGTACAGGGCGGTAAGTGGCGAGAGCGTGTGTGAAGAAGTACACCCCTGCAGGGTTAACATCATCTATTCGAATAGCCGGATTCCTCGGATATGGAAACGTGGACCCCTTATATCAGTTCATAGACAAGTGAAAGTGGATACTCTAAAATACGCAAGATAAGCGTGAGTGCTATGGATGGCGTTCTCGTAGGGAGACGGGAGCGGATCCATAGTGGTGTATTGATATGGTGAATATGTGGACTCGTGTGCGCCACCTCAAAAGAGTTACTTGCAGTCGTAGTTCAGGTTAGCCACCGAGTCAAAGCTGGCTTGCTGCAGTTAAACTCCACCACCCCCTTTGTTGATAATGATGCATGTGTAGATAGATCTGATGTAAGTCTTGCTGGGTACATTTGTACTCACGTTTGCCTATTTTATGTTTTTGCAGAGAGACTTCAGTCTCACTAGTAGTTCCGCTTGGACTTCGACGTTTAGCTTGATACCTCAGCTACGATCTTGTGCCCTCGGCAGGATCTGATAG
>NW_021311317.1:0-993 GCF_002162155.2 Triticum dicoccoides
ACTAGATTTATTTTCTTACCCATTGTCCAAGAAAAAGCCACAAAAAAAAGTTAGATCTATTCATCCTTTCTCCAAGCCAGTCTGAGCCTTTGCAATTTTTCTTTTCATTGTTTGCATTATTGAATTATCGGTTGCATCGCCGTGTTGAGTTGCTGGTCTTAGTGTCTAGTTCCTTTAGAGTTTCGAGTTCTGTTCACATTAGTCACGCAGCCGCTGCATCATTATCCCATCCGCTGTCCACCATCTCATCCACAAATTTCCACCACGTGCTACGCACTGTTTATTGTCATAATCATAGTTGAGGTCACTCACATCTTCGCCTGATCGAATCTGCATCTTATCTAGTTTGTCTTGGAAAGAGGGAGAAAAAGGAATATAAAGAAAAAAAAGAGAGAAAAAAGGAAAGAAAAAAAAAGAAAAAGAGGGAGAAGAAAAAAAAAAGCGTGAGAAAAAAAAGAGAGAAAAAAAAAATTGGATCTATCTAGAATCAATCTCGTACCTGAATTCGGATTGGAATCTGTTTTGCGCACTGTTCAGTAAAACAGGTGTATCTTCCTCATACAAAGTCCGTTTTGGCTCCGTGAGTACTCAAATTGAAGCTAGCGATGAGCCGCATCTAAATAGTTGCAGAAGCTAGTTCAATATTTGACACCTCAAAATCGGCTTCTAAATAGGTCTTTTTGCCCTCCGAAGTTCATGAACACAGGTTGTTCCAATTTTTCAGGCCAGTTTTAGAATTCTTTGACTCCTCATATCAACTCGGAATTGAGTGATTCTTTTTGCATTGGAAAGCTTGAGTTAGTAGCATTCTTTGAAAGAATTTATCAGAAAATTGTCTCAAACTTTTCAAGAGGAAAGTTGGAGAGAGAGTTGTTGTATATCCTGCTTGGCAGTTATTTTTCATCATTATCTTCACTGCCGTTGTGATCTTCACTTATATCTTGCTGTCAAGAGCTACTTAGTATCATTCATTGATGCTAGTTGTGCTACGCC
>NW_021311318.1:0-1244 GCF_002162155.2 Triticum dicoccoides
CATATTGCTTTCGGATCTGAATTAGGAGGTATACCCAACTGTTTTGGGTTTCCTATGAAGATGCATTTTATCCGCTTTGGGTTCGAGCTTATCAACCTGAAACTTTTTCATATAAGCGTCGCAGCCCCAAACTTTTAAGAAACGACAACTTAGGTTTCTCTAAACCATAATTCATACGGTGTCATCTCATCGGAATTACGTGGTGCCCTATTTAAAGTGAATGTGGTTGTCTCTAATGCCTAACCCATGAACGATAGTGGTAATTCGATAAGAGACATCATGGTATGCATCATATCCAATAGGGTGCAACTATGATGTTCGGACACACCATCACATTATGGTGTTCCAGGCGGTATTAATTGCGAAACAATTTCCACAATGTCTTAATTGTGTGCCAAAACTCGTAACTCAGATATTCATCTCTATGATCATATCATAGATATTTTATCCTCTTGTCACAATGATCTTCTACTTCACTCTGAAATTACTTGAACCATTCAATAATTCAGACTTGTGTTTCATCAAGTAAATATTCTCAACATCTACTCGAATCATCTGTGAAGTAAGAACATAACGATATTCACTGCATGCCTCAGCATTTATTGGACTGCACACATCAAAATGTGTTAGTTCCAACAGGTTGCTATCTTGTTCCATCTTATTGAAACCGAGGCTTTTCAGTCATCTTGCCTATGTGGTATGATTTGCATATCTCAAGTGATTCAAAATCAAGTGAGTCCGAACGGTCCATTTGCATGGAGTTTCTTCATGCATATACACCAATAGACATGGTTCGCATGTCTCAAACTTTTCAAAACGAGTGAGTCCAAAGATCCATCAACATGGAGCTTCTTCATGCGTTTTATACCATTATGACTTACATGGCAGTGCCACAAGTAAGTGGTACTATCATTACTATCTTTTGGCATGAACATGTGTATCACTACGATCGAGATTCAATAAACCATTCAGGTTTAATACTAATCTTGATGGTAGAGGGAACGTGCGATGTTTGATTATATCAAACTTGGAAACACTTCCAACACATATCGTCAGCTCTCCTTTAGCTAGTCTCCGTTTATTCCGTAGCCTTTTATTTCGAGTTACTAACACTTAGCAACCGAACCGGTATCTAATACCCTGGTGCTACTAGGAGTACTAGTAAAGTACACATTAACATAATGTATATCCAATATACTTCTATCGACCTTGCCAGCCTTCTCATCTACCAAGTATCTAGGGTA
>NW_021311319.1:0-1405 GCF_002162155.2 Triticum dicoccoides
TTGTTTAGTGGGGGTGAGTTGTCACATCCCTAGCTTCTGGTAATGCACTAGGCTAGACCTCATGTGAGCATCATGTTTAAATTCAAATGAAATTGAATTGAGGAATTTTCAAAGCCTCAGAAGACCTCTAAAAATAACCAACATTTAAATTTCATCAAATGAGTCCAAGAAAATGTTCCTGTTATTCCATGGAAATATTGGTGAGAGGTAAAATTTAAACCAATATTTTTGGAATCACAGAGATATTTATTTTGGCCATTTGAATTAATCCAATAACTATTTGCTTTGGATTTATATTTAATATATATTAAATATGACTCCAAATAATTCTGGAAGTTTGTGAGTGGCTTTGTATATATTTTAGTAAGCCACATAATAAACTACAGAATTTATTAAAATGGTTTAATATTTTACTAAACTAAAACAAAACAGAACAAAATAGAAAACAATAAATAAAAACAGTATTAAAAAAGAAAGAGAGAGAGAGAGACTACCTGGGCCACTTACCTGTAGCCGGCCCAGCTGGCCAGCTCCTCCCGCTGGCCCAGCCCACCGCCGCCTCCCTCCCCTGTCGCCTTCCTCCTCTGCCAGGAGGACGGGCACGCGCCCGGCGCGCGCGGCCACGCGCCCCGGCCACCTCCTCCCTGCTTCGGCCACCTCCTGCCTATCTGCTTGCCTCCACTACTCCCTGGAGACGCCACGCGGCCCCCATGAACTCTCTCACTCTCCCGTATCTCTCCCTCCGTCCCTATCCCCTCTGCTCTCTCTCTCACGATCGACCACGAGCACCCGAGAGCACCGACGAGCTCCACCGCGGCCAGTGTCCACCCCTCGCCTCGGCGATGCTTCCAGAGGAACCGCCGCGCCTTCCTCTTCGTCCCCACCAACTCACGTGACGCCGGGAGCCCTGCATCGCCGCCCACGTCGCCGTTCCCCTCCTCGGCCACCGGAACTCGCCGCCGTTCGATTCGCCGGCTCCGGACCATCCCTGGCCTCGTCTCCGCCTCGAATGGATCCGCTGTGAGCCTCCGCTGCCTCTCCTGTGCTCGCCCCCTCCGTTCTCGCCCCCTAGCCCCATCTCCCACCGCGGCCGAGAGCTTCTCGCCGCCGGCCATGGCGTGGCCGTGGCCACAGCCACCGCAGCTCGTTCCCGAGCCCACCATCGTGATCAGCACGATCGCATGATACCGTAGACACCCACAACGCCTCCTCCCGTGCTCTGTAACGCCACCCCGAGATTGCCCGAGCTCCGGCAGCCGCAAAAGAGCTCGCCGCCGGCAGCTCCGGCCACCCCAGCTGCTGTCACTTGCCTCTTTAGATGCGCCTTCCTCCCAGGAACCCGTAGGAGCAAACCGCACGTCAAATGGTGCTCCGTAGCGAGCGCACGGTGCACCTCCGCTGTCGG
>NW_021311320.1:0-887 GCF_002162155.2 Triticum dicoccoides
TGACATGATATGGCCAATATCATATAGCTCCATTGATCTTCATCTTCGGGGCTCCATGATCATCTTGTCACCGGCTTGACACCATGATCTCCATCATCATGATCTCCATCATCGTGTCTTCATGAAGTTGTCACGCCAACGACTACTTCTACTTCTATGACTAACGTTTAGCAATAAAGTAAAGTAGTTTACATGACGTTATTCAATGACACGCAGGTCATACAAAAAATAAAGACAACTCCTATGGCTCCTGCCGGTTGTCATACTCATCGACATGCAAGTCGTGATTCCTATTACAAAGAACATGATCTCATACATCACAATTCATCATTCATCACAACTTCTGGCCATATCACATCACATGATCAATCGCTGCAAAACAAGTTAGACGTCCTCTAATTGTTGTTGCATCTTTTACGTGGCTGCAATTAGGTTCTAGCAAGAACGTTTTCTTACCTACGAATCACCACAACGTGATTTTGTCAACTTCTATTTACCCTTCATAAGGGCCCTGTTCATCGATTCCGCTCCAACTAAAGTGGGAGAGACAGACACCCGCCAGCCACCTTATGCAACTAGTGCATGTTAGTCGGTGGAACCGGTCTCACGTAAGCGTACGTGTAAGGTTGGTCCGGGCCGCTTCATCCCACAATACCGTTGAGCAAGAAAAGACTAGTAGAGGCAAGTAAGATGACAAAATCCACGCCCACAACAAAATTGTGTTCTACTCGTGCAAAGAGAACTACGCATAGACCTAGCTCATGATGCCACTGTTGGGGAACGTTGCAGAAAATTAAAATTTTTCCTACGGTTTCACCAAGATCCATCTATGAGTTCATCTAAGCAACGAGTCGAGGGAGTGAGTTTGCATCTACATACCACTTGTA
>NW_021311321.1:0-842 GCF_002162155.2 Triticum dicoccoides
GAAACACTTAGGGTTAACTTGACGAGCCTAGCATGTACAGACATGGCCTCGGAACACGGAGACCGAAAGGTCGAACATGAGTCGTATAGAAGATACGATCAACATGAAGATGTTCACCGATGATGACTAGTCCGTCTCACGTGATGATCGGACACGGCCTAGTTTGACTCGGATCATGTAATCACTTAGATGACTAGAGGGATGTCTATCTGAGTGGGAGTTCATAAGATGAACTTAATTATCCTGAACATAGTCAAAAGGTTTTTGCAAATTATGTCGTAGCTCACGCTATAGTTCTACTGTTTAGATATGTTCCTAGAGAAAAATTAGTTGAAAGTTGATAGTAGCAATTATGCGGACTAGGTCCGTAAACTAAGGATTGTCCTCATTGCTTCATAGAAGGCTTATGTCCTTAATGCACTGCTCGGTGTGCTGAACCTCGAACGTTGTTTGTGGTTGTTGCGAACATCTGACATACACGTTTTGATAACTACGTGATAGTTCAGTTAAACGGTTTAGAGTTGAGGCACCAAAGACGTTTTTGAAACATCGCGAAACATATGAGATGTTTTGAGGGCTGAAATTGGGATTTCAGGCTCGTGCCCATGTCAAGAGGTATAAGACCTCCGATGACTTTCTTAACCTGCAAACTAAGGAGAAAAGCTCAATTGTTGAGCTTGTGCTCAGATTGTCTGAGTACAACAATCATTTGAATCGAGTGGGAGTTGATCTTCCAGATAAGACAGTGATGGTTCTCCAAAGTCATTGCCACCAAGCTGTTAGAGCTTCGTGATGAACTATAACATATCAGGGATAGATATGATGATCCTTGAGGTATTCGC
>NW_021311322.1:0-1448 GCF_002162155.2 Triticum dicoccoides
AGTTGTAAAGTTCAAGTATCCGTGTGTCCAAACATCAAGAGGAAAACCCAAGGAATCACCCTCGGTGGTTTCCACTCAATGTAATCATCAAGGTGAACGTAGAGGAATCACCCTCGAGGTTCACACTTGAGGGGTTGCACGACAGAGTCGTATCGGAAGTGGTTAAAGAGGAAATCACCCTCGATGACCACGACCGAATAGCTACACTACAGGGTAACATCAGAAGTGTTGTAGAGGTCTCACCCTCGGCACTCGATAGTAACCCAGCAGTGTCGAGCAACTAAGGGGAAAGTGATGTGCGGTGCCGGGGCCTGGTCTTCAATCCCGTTGATTGGGTCTTCAATGATGAAGCAGGGGCAACAAGGACAAGGTGGGGGTCACTGATGGATCACTAACCAACCTATACTAAGCAATTTAGGGTAAGCCGGTAAGGTAACAATAAGCAGGTTACAAAAAGAGGCTATGCATCAGAATAGGTGCAAACAATAACAGTAGCAAAATCTAATGCAAGCATGAGAGAATGGAATGGGCGATATCGGGATGATCAAAGGGGGGGGGGCTTGCCTGGTTGATCTGGCAAGGAGGGGTCGTTGTCAACGACGTAGTCGATCACCGGGGCATCAGCGGCCTCGGGGCCTACCGGAGAGAAGAGGGGGAAGAAACAGTAAATACATAGCAAACAGAGGTAACACCAAGCATGACATGACGATACGTAGCGCTAAGCGTGCTCTAACGCGGTCCTAGACGTTATAGGTGAAGGGGGAAAACAACCGGGAAGGTGTTCCCGTATCCGGACCTGTGTCAGACAGATGACCGGAGGGGGAAAGTTCCATGTTCAGCATGCTAGGGGCATGTGACAGATGAACAGACCGCGTATTCGGATTCGTTGGATTTTTCTGAGCAACTTTCATATAGAAAACATTTTCATCCGAGTTACGGTTTATTTTCTATGAATTTTTAAAGTTGTTATAAATTCTGGAATTTAATTATTTATTTCAACATTAACCAGAATAGTAAACGATGACGTCAGCATGACATCATGCTGACATCAGCAGTCAACTGTGCTGTTGACTGGGTCAACTACGTGTGGGCCCCGCATGTCATACACTGTTTAGCTTAATTAGGGTTTAGCTAATTAATTATGGTTTAATTAAATTAACTAATTAATTAGATTAATTTAAACGGGATTAAATAACTTAATTAATTTACTAATTAATTAATTAACTAATTAATACTTTTATTAATTACAACTCCTTTTTTTTAATTTTCGTTTTAGGGGTGTGGGGCCCCTACGTCAGTGGCCCAGGGCGGCTTATTGGGCACGGGTTAACGGGGCGGGCGTGGGCGCCCGTGCCCGTGACCACCAGGGGCGACGGCCACGGTTGCGGGCCGGAGCCGCACGGCGAGGTGGCTGGCCAGGGCGGCGCAGCCGGAGCCGCATGGTGAGG
>NW_021311323.1:0-1828 GCF_002162155.2 Triticum dicoccoides
CAGCCGGTCGCTTGCAAGTTCCTTCAAACGTTCTGATGAACACTCGGGACAGATCTTCCCAAGTGTAAATGCTGCTAGGAGGTAATTGAGTCAACCATGCCCTGGAAGAACCTTCCAACATGAGGGGCAAATGCTTCATGGCCACCTCGTCGTTCCCACCACCAATTTGAACCGCTACTCGGTAGTCTTCAAGCCAAGTTTCAGGCTTAGACTCACCAGTGAACTTGCTGACTCCTGTTGCCAACCTGAAATTGGGAGGGATAACTGCGGCTCTGATAGCTCTGCTGAAACATTCAGGACCAGAAACATGCACTCGACTGCTTGTGGGCGCATCTCTGTCGAGTCCACCTCGATGGGCTCTGTTCCGGTCGACTAAGCCTTGCACGATAATGGATCGCGCATCAAAGCCTGGTTCTCTGGGGTCGACTGGAACTCTTCGTCCCGCACTGAGCTGACGCCTGTCATCTTGCTGCCGAGGAGCGTAAGACCAACCCCTCGGAGGGGAATTGGGCACTCGACGCCTATCGCCTCGGTCGAGTCGGTCACCATATTGGTCTCGCCGATTCTCGCGCCCTTCACGCCGCGGAGGCGGTCTGGGGCTGTGAGCCGACTGAACTGTATTCGCAGCGACGGATCGACTGTGAATTCTGTTGCACGACTGTGACACGGCCGAATTCTGATCTCCTGCTGCCCGGAGCAGATCCCTGATCTGCATCAAGCCTCTGCCAGCTTCCGACTGAGAAGGCTGGATGGACTCTGCTATACGGGTCGCAGCTGCTAAATTCTGGATTGGGGTTCGATATACCTGAGTCGGCGGGAAGAGTTGACGTCGACTGGTGTCGGGAACTCGTTGCTGCGCGCGCTCGTCGAGTGCTCGCTGAAGATTCTCCAGTCGAGTGCGTTCGGCCAAATTGGCCAAACGTGCCTCCTCCAAGGCGCGAGCCTCGGGGGTTTCTCCTGCGATGGGAGTACGCAGGGCATCCACGTTCCCGCGGCGAAGTTCCTCTCTTTGCAGAGAGTCGAGTGGCTCGGGCTGGTACTCTTCGTGGTCTCGTGCGGGGTCGCCTCCGTCGCCTGCCCCACCATCACGGGCGAAGCCAGGGGGACTGCGGGGCCTGTCGACCATCAGGATTTCCGCCGCTGGATCACTGCTATCGCACTCGGATGCAGTCTCTACGGAGCCAGCCGACAGATCGAACAGGCCGTAGAGAGATTCGTCGGGCTCGATTGCCGCAACTTGGGTGGTGACCGTCTGGCGAGCCACCGCGTGCCTCACCCACCGCTGAAGTCTCGACCGGCCCGAGCGCTTGCGCTGGCGGGAGACCGGGAGGGTAGTCGATGGGGGAGTCGACCGATACGGAGTCGACGGTTGCCGCAGCAGAACGCCGCGGACACATGCGCGAAAATGCGTCGCACCGCGGACGGGGAGCGCATCGACGTCGAGTGGAGCCTCCTGGAGCCAGGCGGAGTCGTCGGCGACGAAGGTGAGAGCACCGAGACGGATCTCTCGACCCTCAACCAAAACTCCAGCAGTCATCATGATAAAAGTACTCGGAAGAACCGCAACTTCTCCACAAAATCGCTAAAACACCTGCCCCACGGTGGGCGCCAACTGTCGTGGTTCTAAGTCTGACAGTAGAGTGGGGGGTAGGTATGGAGAGGCAAGGTCCTAGCTATGGAGAGGTTGTAACACAAGAGATGTACGAGTTCAGGCCCTTCTCGGAGGAAGTAAGTGGTGGAGGAGATGTATCTCACAGAGTGGTGTCGTCTGTGTCCGACTGCCGCAGTGGTCCATTATTCATCTGAGCATGCATTGCATGCGAATTGT
>NW_021311324.1:0-1461 GCF_002162155.2 Triticum dicoccoides
AGCTAATAAAGCAAAACAGGAGAAGAATAAGAGTGAAAATCAGATTGTGGCAAAAGAATTTGAGCAACAAATGAAGCCTAATAATAAACCATCTAGTGTTGCTTCTGAAATTAAATTGAAAAGTGCATGTTTATTTGCCACCAAATCTGATATTGATGAGCTAGATTTCAGCAAATCTGTTTGCTATGCTTTTGTGTGCAAAGAGGCATTATTTTCATTCGAGGACGTGCCTTCCTCTTTGCCTCCTGCTGTCACTAACATTTTGCAGGAGTTCGCTGACGTTTTTCCACAAGACGTGCCACCGGGATTACCGCCTATTCGAGGGATTGAGCATCAGATTGACTTAATTCCCGGTGCTTCACTGCCAAACCGTGCACCATACCGTACCAATCCAGTGGAGACGAAGGAGATTATGCGTCAAGTACAAGAGCTTCTCGACAAAGGTTATATACGCGAATCCCTTAGTCCTTGTGTTGTTCCTATTATTCTAGTGCCGAAAAAGGATGGTACATCACGTATGTGTGTTGATTGTAGAGGCATTAATAATATTACTATTCGTTATCGTCATCCTATTCCTAGGCTAGATGATATGCTTGATGAATTGAGTGGCTCTACAATATTCTCCAAAGTTGATTTGCGTAGTGGCTACCATCAAATTCGTATGAAATTGGGAGATGAATGGAAAACAACATTTAAAACTAAGTTTGGATTATATGAGTGGTTAGTCATGCCTTTTGGGTTAACTAATGCACCTAGTACTTTAATGAGATTAATGAACGAAGTTTTACGTGCTTTCATTGGACGATTTGTGGTAGTTTACTTTGATGACATATTGATTTATAGCAGATCTTTGGAAGAACATTTGGAACATTTACGTGTTGTTTTTATTGCTCTACGTGATGCACGTTTGTTTGGTAACCTTGGGAAGTGCACCTTTTGCACCGACCGAGTATCTTTTCTTGGCTATCTTGTTACTCCACAGGGAATTGAAGTTGATAAAGCCAAGATTGAAGCTATTGAGAGTTGGCCGCAGCCCAAAACGGTCACACAAGTGAGGAGTTTTCTTGGCCTTGCTGGATTCTATAGGCGTTTTGTGAGAGATTTCAGCACCATTGCTGCACCTCTCAATGAGCTTACAAAGAAAGATGTGCCTTTTCTTTGGGGTACCGCACAGGAAGAAGCCTTCACGGTATTGAAAGATAAGTTGACACATGCTCCTTTACTCCAACTTCCTGATTTTAATAAGACTTTTGAGCTTGAATGTGATGCTAGTGGAATTGGATTAGGAGGTGTGTTATTACAAGATGGCAAACCTGTTGCATACTTTTCTGAAAAATTGACTGGGCCTAGTCTGAATTATTCTACTTATGATAAAGAATTATATGCTCTTGTTCGGACTTTAGAAACATGGCAACATTATTTATGGCCCAAAGAATTTGTTATACATTCTGATCATGAATC
>NW_021311325.1:0-980 GCF_002162155.2 Triticum dicoccoides
TTCCATGGTTGTCGAACCCCAAGGTGCGCTTACGTGTCGGTCATCAACACTCGCGGTTTTTTCGATTCTGACCCGTTTCATGGACTATTACTCAATTTTGGGGTCCTGAAGCGATTTCCATGGTTGTCGAACCCCGGGGTGTGTTTAAATGTTGGTCATCAACACCCACAATTTTGGCCAATTTTGGTCCGTCTCTTGGACTATTACTCACCATTTTCGGGTCCCTAAGCGATTTCCATGATTGTCGAACCCCAAGGTCCGCTTACGTGTCAGTCATCCACACTCGCGGTTTTTGTCGAAGCTGACCCGTTTCATGGACTATTACTCAGTTTTGGGGTCCAGAAGCGATTTCCATTGTTGTCGAACCCTGGGGTGCGTTTAGTTGTCAGTCATCAACACACACAATTGTGGCCAATTCTGGTCCGTCTCTCGGACTATTACTCACCGTTTTCGGGTCCCGAAGTGATTTCCACGACTAATGAACCCCGGGGTACGTTTATGTCTGGGTAATCAACAGTCACAATTTTGGCCGATTCTGGTCCATTTCGTGCACTATTACTCAGTGTTTTAGGGTCCCAAAGCGATTTCCACGATTGACGATCCTCAGGGTGCGTTTACGTGTCCATCGTCAACACTCACAGTATTGGCCAATTTTGACCCGTTTCATGGACCATTACTCACCGTTTTGGGGTCCCAAAGCGATTTCCATAGTTGTTGAACCCCGAGGTGCGCTTACATGTCGGTCATTAACACTCGCAGTTTTGGCCGATTCTGGCCTGTTTCGTGGACTATTACTCACTGTTTTGGGGTGCCGGGGTGATTTCCCTGATTAACGAACCCTGGGATGCGTTTACGTATCGATCATCAACACTCGCGGTTTCTGTCGATTCTGACATGTTTCATGTACTATTACTCACCGTTTTGGGGTCCCAAAGCGATTTCCATGATTGTCGAACCCCAAGGTCCGCTTACGTGTCGGT
>NW_021311326.1:0-7862 GCF_002162155.2 Triticum dicoccoides
GATTGCGCCTCGGTTGAGCTGGGCGAGCGCCTCAGTGGAGAAAGCTAAAACTGACCGTCATGATGTGGCGAGAGCCTGTCGCTGTTCGAGAGGTTTTTTGCGAGTCCCTAAAGACTTATGCCGCTTAGAGCGAGGAGCCGGCTTTGTCCGGCCCAGGCGTGGATAGCGCCCCAAATTCAGCCTTCCGAAGACTAGGGGATTCGCCGAAATTTAAAATTATAGAATTCTATGGCTAAGTGAGAGTGTTCAAGCATTATAAGTCCGGTTGCCTTGTTCGTTGTGTTGAGCGCCTCCCTAGATGGACCCAAAAATGGGAACAAGAGTGCTCATGTTTATCCCGAACACCCCAGCAATCGTGTCATGGGGGCTGAAGCCGACGACTTGCCATCTCTCACATTTGATAAACAGCCACACAGAAGGTAATATTTTAAATTAACAAGCGTTGCTTAGCGCATATGAACTAAGTTTTCAGCGCACAAGATAACAAAATGCGAGTCTACTCAAATATTACATCTTTGGAGCACTCACCCGCAATAATGCGGGCACCCTTCAGGACACTCTTATAATACATCTTGGGCGTGCGGTGCTCCTTGCCCTGCGGTGGCGCGTCCGTCACAAGCTTCTGGGCATCCATCTTGCCCCAGTGCACCTTTGCGCGGGCAAGGGCCCGACGGGTACCTTCAATACAGGCGGAGTGCTTGACAACTTCTACCCACGGACACGCATCCACCAGCCGCCGCACCAGGCCGAAGTAACTCCCAGGCATGGCCTCCTTAGGCCACAGCCGAACTATGAGGCCCTTCATGGCCTGTTCGTCCACCTTGTGGAGCTCGACCAGCTGCTTCAGCTGGTCGCTAAGGGGCACCAGATGTCCGGCCTCAGCATACTGAGACCAGAAGACCTTCTCCGTCGAGTTCCCCTCCTCGGCCCTGTAGAAAGCGGAAGCGTCGGACATGCTGCGGGGCAGATCTGCGAACGCTCCTGGAGAGCTCCGAATTTGGGTAAGTGATATGTAATTCACACTCACATGCTTACTTTGCATGAAAAACGCCTTACTCGCCGCTATTTTCTTCACCGCCTCGAATTCCTGGAGGGCCTTATAGGCTTCGGCCTTAGCGGCTTTGGCACTCTCAAGAGTCGTCGCAAGCTCGGACTCTCGAGTCTTCGAGTCACGCTCCAAACTCTCATGTTTTTCCATGAGAGCCTGGAGCTCTTGCTGTACCTTCGCCACCCGCACCTCCTGCTTCTCTCGCTCGGTGCGTTCCGCGGCCGCATTACATTCGTCCGTGGACACCGCCTCCTTCAGGGTGGCCACCTCGTTAGTGGCCCCTGCAATACCCACATTATCCTTGTCATTCTTCTTGCAACCAAAATCCTTTTCTGTAAGGTACAACTTTAATTAGGTGTTACTCACCTTCCTTGTCCTCGAGCTGCTTCTTGGCACGGCCGAGCTCGTTCTCGGACCGCTCGAGGCTTTGCTTCAAAGTATTGACCTCCGCAGTCAGTGCGGCAGAGGTCAGCAGCGCAGCCTGCAATCCCATATTGACATATTTTTTATGACTCCAGCGTATATCTTTTTAGATCCTCAGTCCGACTTTTCTTTCCGAACACCGAACCGAGCATCAGGGGCTACTTTCTATGCGGTACTATTTTACATATATCAAAATTCTTACCTCAAAGCCTGTTAGAAGGCTGCTGCAGGCTTCGGTCAGCCCGCTCTTGGCGAGCTGAACCTTCTGAATCACCGCACTCATAACAGTGCGGTGTTCCTCTTCGATGGAGGCGCCATTGAGCGCCTCCAGCAAGCTGTCCGGCGCCTCCGGTTGGACGGAGGCTGCTGGCGTCACGGTCTTGCCCTTCTTACGAAGGGGTCGCCCGCCGGACTCCGGAGCCGCTATGGGTTCCGGGGCCGAGTCCGGTGCAAAGTCCGGGAGGTTGTCCCGCGACACCCCGGGGCCTCCTCCTCCTGGTGGGTCCCTTCCCGGGATCCCACCTCGGCATCGTCCGCATCATGGGGGTGGAGGCGGTTGGAAGAGAATCCATATCCGACGCACCTAAGGACCCGCTCGACGAAGCGGAAAGATCATCCTTGGGCGGACTGCAGGGTTGTATGCGGCATTAGAAAGACATTATGTGGCGAAAAGAAAAACCATGAAGTTATTCGGGAGTCCGGATACTTACGATCTTGCCAGGGGCTTGGCCCTTGGAGGCCAGTCCTCGTCGTCTTCACTGGCGTTGGCAGAGCAGTCCGGGGAAAGAGTTTTTCCCTTCTTGGACCCTTCCGCCTCCCTCGTTGGGGAGGCCTTCCTTTTCCTCCCTCCCCCCGCTGGGGGAGAGGCTTTCTTCTTCTCCTCCTCACCTTTGTGAGAGGAGTCGGCCTCGGAGTCGTCATTCGATAACACCTGGAAACGGGGACTCTTCCGAGTGCCCGTGGCCTTGTTCTTGGCCTTCTTCTCCGGCACCACATGGGGTGCCGGAGCCAGCAGCCCCGTCAAGCGGGCGTCCGCTGGGTCCTCTGGCAATGGGGCCGGACAGATAGTATGTTCGGCGTTCTTCAGCCAGTCCTGTCAAAGGAAAGGGAGTTTAGATCCCGCATAGAGTCAAACTATGGAAAACAAGCGTCCCGTAAAGGACAAAATCACTTACCTCGTCAGCTAGACGCTGCGAGCTGAATCCGCGATCTTCGGTAGCGGATGCGGGAGCTTCGGCGCCCTTGAACAACACCTTCCAGACATCTTCATACGTAGTTTCGAAGAGCCCGCTCAAAGTCTGGTGTTGCGCCGGATCGAACTCCCACATGTTGAAGCCCCGTCGTTGGCACGGGAGAATCTGACGGATGAGCATGACCTGGACTACGTTGACAAGCCTGAGCTTCTTGTGCACTAGCTTTTGGGTGCAGGCTTGGAGTCCGGTCAGCTCCTCCGAGTCACCCCATGTCCGACCGCTCTCTTTCCAGGAGGTGAGCCGTGTGGGGATGCCAGATCTGAATTCGGGGGCCGCTGCCCATTCGGGGTCACGCGGCTCGGTGATGTAGAACCACCCCGATTGTCACCCCTTAATGGTTTCCATGAAAGTGCCCTCAAGCCAAATAACGTGGGACATCTTGCCCACCATGGCGCCTCCGCAATCCGCTTGGCTGCCCTTCAAAACCTTCGGCTTGACACTGAAGGTCTTGAGCCACAAGCCGAAGTGGGGCTGGATGCAGAGGAAGGCTTCACACACGATGATAAACGCCGAGATATTGAGGATGAAATTCGGGGCCAGATCATGGAAATCCAGGCCGTAGTAGAACATGAGCCCCCGGACAAAGGGATGGAGTGGGAAGCCCAGTCCGCGGAGGAAATGGGGAAGGAATACTACCCGCTCATGGTGCCTGGGGGTGGGGATGAGCTCTCCCTCGTCGGGGAGCCGGTGCGCGATGTTGCTGGACAAATATCCGGTGCTGCGCAGCTTCTGGATCTGCCCCTCCGTGACGGAGGAGGCCATCCACTTGCCTCCCACTCCGGACATGTTTGGAGAAGGTTGAGGTGAGATGTGCGGACTTGGGCATTGGAGCTCGAGTTCGCGGAGATGGATAAGCCAAGGAGGAAGAACGCGCAGGTAAAAGGGTTGGATCTTTATCCCCTTATATGGGCGGACAAAAACATGTGTCCCCACCGGCCTGATAGAACTCGCTTATCTCCCAAGCGCCGCAATCAATGGCGCAGTTGGGTTACCCACGACCGTATTGATGGGAATCCCGGAATAAGGGGAACACGATCTCTGCTTCGACAAGGCGTGCCAAGGAAACCGCTTCGCTAAACGCGCTGAGGTGGTACAATAAAAACGATTCAAGTAAAGGCTTGGTAGTGGTGTGATGTCACGCCACCAAATACGTCAGCAGATTGAACTTGTGTAATATTATTCTCTCTACGGTGGTACGTGGAATTTATTTTGCAGAGCCCGACACTATCCTGGTGTTCACAATCTTCTATAAATTATTCGGAGGAGGAACCCGCCTGGCAATGCCGAAGACAATATGCGCGCCGGACTCATCGTCATTGAAGCCTGGTTCAGGGGCTACTGAGGGAGTCCTGGACTAGGGGGTGTCCGGATAGCCGAACTATCATCATCGGCCGGACTCCAAGACTATGAAGATACAAGATTGAAGACTTTGTCCCGTGTCCGGATGGGACTTTCCTTGGCATGGAAGGCAAGCTTGGCGAAACGGATATGTAGATCTCCTACCATTGTAACCGACTCTGTGTAACCCAAGCCCTCTCCGGTGTCTATATAAACCGGATGGCTTTAGTCCGTAGGACGAACAACAATCATACCATAGGCTAGCTTCTAGGGTTTAGCCTCCTTGATCTCGTGGTAGATCTACTCTTGTAACACACATCATCAATATTAATCAAGCAGGACGTAGGGTTTTACCTCCATCAAGAGGGCCTGAACCTGGGTAAAACATTGTGTCCCTTGTCTCCTGTTACCATCCGCCTAGACGCACAGTTAGGGACCCCCTACCCGAGATCCGCCGGTTTTGACACCGACACCCATGGTCAGCCACCACCATCTCTTGCCCTTGGTCAGCCACCACCAGCGCTAGGTCATCCTCAGCCTGATGCCCATCGTCATCCTATAGCTCCTCATCCCCACTCTGCTCCTCTTCTCCCGCACTCCAGTCCTGATCATCCTTCTTGTTGTCTATGCTGCTGCCAGAATTGTTGCTGCTTTCGCTATAGCCAGAATCGTTGCTGCTTTCACTACAGCCATAGTGGTTGCTGCTTTGGCTGTAGCCAATGTCGCTGCTGCTGCTCCCATTACCTGTCCAAATGCAACAATGATCGTTAACAATCGATGTGAGACAAAGCCAAATGTAGAGGAATAAGAAGAGGCAGAATGTACCAGTATCATCATCGTCAGCGTAGCGCATGCGACACATAGTCGCGTTGAACACCTTCACGATGAGCATGGTGGCGTCGTCGTCGTACCTGAAGAGAAGGAAGTACCCCAGCCGCAGGTCGTAGGCATGGTAGAACTTCTCCCACCCACGAGACAAGTACATGTGGCCCTCCTTGATCACCAACTCCACATCCCACTGCCTGCGAAACCCGCTGCCGGCCTATCGCAGCTTCACATTATTTGGCGGATCTTCAGCCATCAGCATGTTCATAAAACTGTCAGGCAGCCTCTGCAGTTTGGGACAATGAGTGATGTAGCAAACAACAGATATCATAATGAGATGGATGAAGGGGAGATCTCTCGTTTTATATACCTGCGTCATGGATGATACTGAAGTCTCAAGTATGATAGTGAAGAACTCGGAAGCATCCAACTCGTACTGCGGTGTCACAGAGCGGCGGTGGCTGCTTCCCACCATCTCTGATAAACAGCAGAAGAGACCAATTAGTACCCTTGCAACAGATCATAAAACATGCATGATAACAGGCATTAGTCGCAAGTACCCCATATGTCCTATTTTTAGCAAAGTCATGGTAAAATTCACGGAAAATTTCAGCATGACCTTTGCTGAAAATAGGACATATGGAGTACCCGAATTTGCCGGAACGGATGTTAATCGACATTCCAGCAAACTCAAGGGCCTCTCAGGGTACCTGCAAAATCATTATCCCAGGTGGACAAGGCAATGTGCTACTTGCTTAAATCTCTGTCCAATATTTACAAGACAAACAACAGGTGGCAAAGCCCAGTGTTAAAAAAAAGGCCTCCATCACAACATGGAAAATACGTTGGCCATTGAAGAGGTGAAACAATATATGCATCTCTAGGCAGTATCATTCAACATTTTGGACAAACCGCTACAAGCAATACTGGATCAGATACAAGAAGAATGTGAGAAAATGCAGACAAATACTAATAGATTGAGGTGTTTAACTTGTGGTGCTCTCTGTGCTATACAGACATGTATTCTTGACAAACTAGTACAAGCAATGGTGGATCAGATATAGAAGAAATATGATATAATATAAATAAATGCACCCAATAAAAAAAGTACCCATCAATGAGCCTTGTCAAAATGGATTGTTTGACGCATAAAACCCAACTCAGTGCATAAGCAACCAGTGTCCCTTGCCATCATAGAAAAAAGATAGAACCATACAAAGAATTGAACAATTTATCATAACAGCGGAACACTGATGGTCTAGTATGGCAAGCATGCAAGCTGTAAAGTGACAACACTATAACTATGAAAAGAGCATAGTCCAGCCAAACATATCACACAAATTCCACTGAAATATAACCTAAGCCACACAAAACAAGTAATGAAACCTCCACCAAGAACAGAGCCATACTATAGCAGCAAGACTATAGTAAGAAAGAACCAATTCCCAAGTCCCAAAATTACTCATGGTACAAAGGCACATGCAAATCCTTATGCGAGAAGTGTAGATTACAAAAGCTAGACACTCATCACTATAGTAGTCTACAGCAACTGCAGAATCACCAACACTGAAAGTCAAATCTATGGGTACCATGAAAAGAAGTTAACATGGACAGCAAGGAGCTGACACAAAACGAATATAGCCTAATTTAGCTAAGAAAACCCTCAGGTTGTAGTAGCAGATACTGCTCTAAAACATGTGATCCTTTTTGCACGCTCGGTTTAGTTAGTGTTACCTGCCAAGTGCACATGTGACAGTAGTTCTAGCAAGCAATGTTGCTAAAGAGTATAACATGTAAATTGGATCTTGGGCTATAAGTTTAGTGAACTACAGGCTACTAGGCTTCATGGCTATGAATATCTCACAGAGATTTTAATCTCTTCGCTAGCTCTAGAAACTGTTAGGTATTTGTCCTTTATTTGTTGCATATCTTACATTTGGTCGGAGAGCGCAAGGCTAATGTGACAATTGCCACAACCAACCTCTGTTTCCCTGAAGCTTCTTACAGGGCTGATGCATCAATGTGCCCGGGCATACAAAGATTAGTATATAGTGAAGGAAACTGTGCATGCTGGATCTCCTTTTTGTTAAAAAATTCGGTAAACTAACTATGATCAAGTTAACTGCATATCGAATTAACCAACTTATGATGACAAACTGAAGCAAGCTATAATCTACTACAATTATCACAAGATAGCAGAAGAACTCATCTAGCAATGCTAGTTGCTAGTAACCAAAGAACCTTCAAACATGACTAGCTCATGTTTTTTTCGTTGTTATTAGATCAAAGCATTTAAAAATTGATGATTTGTTCTAACTACAGGCCTGTACCACTTCTACACATTGCGTAGCTGCACATTCAGAACAAAAAAACACAGAAATTGCAACAAAATGTCACCTGTCAGGCTGTCACTTGAATTACAAGAGGCAGGTATGTCCAGGGAAAAGATGTTGAGGATGCAGATCTGCTTGCTGGAGAGGAGGGCCGAGGGTTTGCTGCTTCAGGGGCGTGTGGAGGGGACAGACCCGCGGCTTGGTGCTCGGTGACGCTTGCGGGGAGGCCTGCTTGAGGAGGAAGCGCGCGAGGATGGTGGCTGCCGGTGGAGTGGATCGGCGACGACGGTGGTGCTTCCTGTCAAACGGTGTGGTGGGCTCGCCAGAGATGGACGGGCCCTGCACAGCGGTCGAGACTCAGAGCAGAGGTTGAGGGCAAGAGGAAGAAGAAGAAGAAGGAAGTGGAGGGAGGAGCTCACCTGCAGTCAAGGGCGTACACGGCGCCGGCCGGCCGCCTTGGACCCGGAAGAAGCCGCGGTCGTGCCGGATCCCTAGGGCTCGGGGCCGGCACAAGACCACGGCGGATCCCTAGAGGCGGTCGTCGTCTCCTCCCCTTCCTCGTCCTCCTCCTGGTCCTCCTCCTCCGGCTCGGGGCGCGGGGCCGTGGGGGCGGCGGCGTGGGGGAGCTGCAGTGGTGGGGGG
>NW_021311327.1:0-1169 GCF_002162155.2 Triticum dicoccoides
AGAACAAAGGTCGAGGAGTAAAAGATCCTAGTACCACCCGATGGCGACGTGGGCCCGTAAGGCTCACAGCCAAGTTAGTAAAAGTTTTTGTAACGTCTAGACTCGACTTCGGCCAAGGAGTTGGAAAGGGGATTCCTACAGGCAGTCGGCTCTGATACCAACTTGTGACGCCCCCGGTTTAATCGTACACTAATCATGCACGCAAATGTGTACGATCAAGATCAGGGACTCACGGGAAGATATCACAACACAACTCTACAAATAAAATAAGTCATACAAGCATCATAATACAAGCCAGGGGCCTCGAGGGCTCGAATACAAGTGCTCGATCATAGACGAGTCAGTGGAAGCAACAATATCTGAGTACAGACATAAGTTAAACAAGTTGCCTTAAGAAGGCTAGCACAAACTGGGATACAGATCGAAAGAGGCGCAGGCCTCCTGCCTGGGATCCTCCTAAACTACTCCTGGTCGTCGTCAGCGGGCTGCACGTAGTAGTAGGCACCTCCGGTGTAGTAGGGGTCGTCGTCGACGGTGGCGTCTGGCTCCTGGACTCCAGCATCTGGTTGCGACAACCAGAAAGAAGGGAAAGGGGGGAAAAGGGGGGAGAAAGCAACCGTGAGTACTCATCCAAAGTACTCGCAAGCAAGGAACTACACTACATATGCATGGGTATATGTGTAAGGAGGCCATATCAGTGGGCTGAACTGCAGAATGCCAGAATAAGAGGGGGATAGCTAATCATGTCGAAGACTACGCTTCTGGTCACCTTCGTCTTGCAACAGGCAGAAGAGGGTAGGTCAAAGTCCTCCAAGTAGCATCTCCAAGTAACATCTCATAGCATAATCCTACCCGGCGATCCCCTCCTCATATCCCTGAGGTAGAGCGACCACCGGTTGTATCTGGCACTTGGAAGGGTGTGTTTTATTAAGTATCCGGTTCTAGTTGTCATAAGGTCAAGGTACAACTCCAAGTCGTCCTGTTACCGAAGATCACGGCTATTCGAATAGATTAACTTCCCTGCAGGGGTGCACCACATAACCCAACACGCTCGATCCCATTTGGCCGGACACACTTTCCTGGGTCATGCCCGGCCTCGGAAGATCAACACGTCGCAGCCCCACCTAGGCAAAACAGAGAGGCGAGCACGCCGGTCTAAACCTAAGCGC
>NW_021311328.1:0-1287 GCF_002162155.2 Triticum dicoccoides
CTGACTGGTGGGCCCCGCTCCACCTCATCTTCCCCAACCTCCCGCTTCTCCCGCAGGATGAGCACACGCACGCACTCCCGAACCCGCCGGCCGAAGCTCTCAGGATAGAGCTTATCCCGCTGCTCCCCGACGCCCTCCCCTCGCCTATATAAAGGCCAAGACCCCCTCTTCCATCCTCGCCGTCCCGCATCTTCCCACGCCGCCCCTACCGCTCGTCGTCGCCGTTCGCATCTCGCCGGAGCTCCGAGCCCCGCCGTCCTCGCCCCGCCCCGTCCGGACGTCGCCGACGCACGCCGCCACCGCCTTCGCGACGCCCTCGACGCGCCGCACCTCCCCGTCTTCTTCCCCGACGCCGAGGACCGCCGTAGCCGCCGTCCCCTCCGCCACCGACGCCGCGCCGCCGTCTTCGTCGTCGCCGGCCACCACCTCCAGCCCACTGTAAGCCGCCGCCCCACCCTCGCCCGTTAGATCGGACCCCAACGGTCCAGATTAGATTAGGTTCGGTTTTTTTTTATTTTTGCGAAGAGGTACGCGGTTAACCGCGGTTCCCTTAGACCGGCCGGTTTTAGTTAAACCGAGCGTCGGTTTTTCTTTAGTAGCCGCCGCCACTGTTTTCCTTATTTAGCGGCCGTTCGCCGTATAACCTCCGCAGCGGACGCTGCTCGGCCAGCCACGAGCCACCACGTGGCCAGGGACTTGTTTGCGATAGTTTTCTTCTCTGTTTAGTCCCTGTAATTAGCAGATTAGTCCCTAAACTTCGCGTAGCCACAACTTTTTAACCGTAGATCCAAACTCGATGAAACCAGCGGCAAATTCTTCGTATTGTTTAGATCTATCTAGTGGTATCCTTTTTGCAAACTTTTGACAGATTCAAATTTGAATTTATTCAGATTTGAATTCGAACTTCAAATGGCCATATCTCCCAAACCGTAACTCCGATTAAGTTGATTCTTTTTGCACTTTGTCACCGTAGCCAAACCCTATCACCTGGACCTTTGTCACAATAACTTTCACACACTAGAATCTGCCCATTAATATTTTTACTAGTATGCATAGTACGCACTATAGTTCACATCACTCTTTGAACCATAGGCCTATGTTGTTTTGCATCTAGAATATTTTTCATGCTAGTTAAGTGTGATGTTTGTTCATTTGGTTTTTCCGAGACTTTTGCTTTGCATGTTCTTCTTGGTTCTCTTGAATGTTTGTTTATGTTTGTTTATCTCCTTTGCGATAGATTGCCCGGAGTGCGAAGCAGAATATTTTCAGTCTTTAGAGTTCAACCAG
>NW_021311329.1:0-2234 GCF_002162155.2 Triticum dicoccoides
TCTATAAGCAAAAGTACCAAAAGGGCATGTAAAAGTAGTCTTTGATTGATCTCTAGCCGACACAGGTATTTGAGAGAAACCAGAATAACCATCTAGAAAGCAATAGTGTGTATGTTTGCATAATCTTTCTAGCATTTGATCAATAAAAGGTAACGGGTAATGATCTTTCTTAGTAGCTTTATTTAATTTGCGGAAATCAATTACCATCCTATAACATATGATAATTCTGTGTGGAATCAATTCATCTTTATCATTAGGAACAACAGTAATACCTCCCTTCTTAGGGACACAATGGACAGGACTTACCCACTCACTATCAGCAACGGGATAGATTATACCTACCTCCAGAAGCTTTAGTATTTCTTTTCTTACCACTTCTTTCATTTTAGGATTCAGACGTCGTTGAGGATCACGAACTGGTTTGGCATCTGCTTCCAAATTTATTTTATGTTGACATAGAGTGGGACTAATGCCCTTAAGATCATCAAGAGTATATCCAATAGCAACACGATGCTTCTTCAGAGTTTTCAATAATCTTTCTTCTTCATGCTCTGAAAGGTTAGCACTAATAATAACAGGATATATCTTCTTTTCATCAAGGTAAGCATATTTAAGATTATCAGGAAAAGTTTTAATCTCAAACACGGGATCACTCTTGGGTGGAGGAGGATCCCCTAAAATTTCAACAGGAAAATTATGTTACAGAATAGGTTCCTGTTTAAAGAATACTTCATCTATTTCCCTTCTTTCATTCATGAACATATCATTCTCATGGTCTAGCAAATAGTGTTCTAAAGGATCACTAGGAGGTACGGCAATAGAAGCTAGACCAATAATTTCATCTTTACTAGGTAATTCTTCCTCATGATGTTGTTTACTAAATTTAGAGAAATTAAACTCATGAACCATATCATCCAAGCCAATAGTAACAACATTCTTTGTGCAATCTATGGTAGCATTGACAGTATTTAAGAAGGGTCTACCAAATATAATGGGACAAAAGCTATCTTGTGGGGAACCAAGAACAAGAAAATCAGCAGGATATTTAGTTTTCCCACACAAGACTTCAACATCTCTAACAATTCCAATTGTTGAAATAGTATCTCTATTGGCAAGTTTAATTGTGACATCAATACCTTCTAACTCAGCAGGTGCAATTTCATTCTTAATTTCTTTGTATAAGTCAATAGGTATTACACTAGCACTAGCACCCATATCACATAAGCCATGATAACAATGATCTCCTATTTTAACAGAAATAACAGGCATGCCTACCATAGGTCTATGTTTATCTTTATCACAAGGTTTAGCAATTCTAGCAGTTTCACCTCCGAACTGAATAACATGCCCATCAATATTATCAGACAAGAGATCTTTAACAATAGCAATATTAGGTTCTACTTTAACTTGCTCAGGAGGTGTATAAGTTCTAATATTGCTTTTACGAACAATAGTTGAAGCTTTAGCATGATCCTTTATTCTAACAGGGAAAGGTGGTTTCTCAATATAAGAAGTAGGAACAATAGGATCATTATAAGTGACAGTCTTTTCTTCAACTTTAATAGGTGCAACTACTTTTACTTCTATGGGAGGATGATATTTAAATCACTTCTCCTTAGGGAGATCAACATAAGAAGCAAAAGATTCACAGAAAGAAGCTACTATCTCAGAGTCAAGTCCATATTTAGTGCTAAACTTACGGAAAATATCGGTGTCCATAAAAGATTTAACACAATCAAACTTAGGTGTCATACCTGACTCCTTACCTTCGTCGAGGTCCCAATCTTCAGAGTTGCGTTTAATTCTATCCAATAAATTCCATCTGAATTCAATAGTCTTCATCATAAAAGAGCCAACACAAGAAGTATCGAGCATGGTGCGATTGTTTTCAGAAAGTCGAGCATAAATTTTTTTAATGATCATTTCTCTTGAGAGCTCATGATTGGGGCATGAATATAACATTGATTTAAGCCTCCCCAAGCTTGAGCGATGCTTTCTCCTTCGTGAGGCCAGAAATTATATATATAATTGCGATCATGATGAACAAGATGCATAGGGTAATACTTTTGATGAAATTCCAACTTCAATCTTTTATAGTCCCATGATTTCATATCATCACATAGCCTATACCATATCAATGCGTCTACCTTCAAAGATAAAGGGAAGACCTTCTTCTTAGCAACATCATCGGGTATACCTGCAAGCTTAAATAGTCCACAAACTTCATCCACATA
>NW_021311330.1:0-2320 GCF_002162155.2 Triticum dicoccoides
AAATACTGATAAACAGATTATATTACTACAGTAGAAACTATGATGCCACTAGCTAGGTCGATTAGTTCAACGCAATTTTTACTTCATGCAAAATCCCGCCGCAACGCGCGGGGCATCGTCTAGCTATAGATACGTTGGAGACGTATCAAGCATCCGCAAGCTTAATTCTTGCTCGTTCTCGAGTAGGTAAATGATAAAAACAGAATTTTTGATGTGGAATGCTACCTAGCATATTCTCAATGTAATTTTCTTTATTGTGGCATGAATGTTCAGATCCAAATGATTTAAGATAAAAGTTCATATTCACATGAAAACAATAATACTTCAAGCATACTAACAAAGCAACCATGTCTTCTCAAAATAACATGGCAAAAGAAATCTATCCCCACAAAATCATATAGTCTGGATATGCTCTATCTTCATCACACAAAATATTTAAATCATGCACAACCCTGATGACAAGCCAAGCAATTGTTACTTTGATGTTCTCAAACTTTTTTTCAACTTTCACGCAATACATGAGCGTGAGCCATGGACATAGCACTATATGTGGAATAGAATGATGGTTGTGGAGAAGACAAAAAAGGAGAAGACAGTCTCACATCAACTAGGCATATCAACAGGCTATGGAGATGCCCATTAATAGATATCAATGTGAGTGAGTAGGGATTGCCATGCAACGGATGCACTAGAGCTATAAGTGTATGAAAGCTCAACAAAAGAAACTAAGTGGGTGTGCATCCAACTTGCTTGCTCACGAAGACCTAGGGCATTTTGAGGAAGCCCATCATTGGAATATACAAGCCAAGTTCTATAATGTAAAATTCCCACTAGTATATGAAAGTGACAACATAAGAGACTCTCTATCATGAAGATCATGGTGGTACTTTGAAGCACAAGTGTGGAAAAAGGATAGTAACATTGTCCCTTCTCTCATTTTCTCTCATTTTTTTTATTTTGGTGGGCTTCTTTGGCCTCTCTTTTATTTGGGCTTCTTTGGCCTCTTTTATTTTTCATAAAGTCTGGAGTCTCATCCCGACTTGTGGGGGAATCATAGTCTCCATCATCCTTTCCTCAGTTGGGACAATGCTCTAATAATGAAGATCATCACACTTTTATTTACTTACAACTCAAGAATTAAAACTCAGTACTTAGAACAAAATATGACTCTATGTGGATGCCTCCGGTGGTGTACCGGGATATCCAATGAATTAAGAGTGACATGTTTGAAATAATTATCAAGGTGGCCTTGCCACAAATACAATGTCAACTACATGATCATGCAAAAGCAATTTGATAATTATGGAGCGTGTCATAATAAACGGAACGTTGGAAAGTTGCATGACAATATATCTCGGAATGGCTACAGAAATGCCATAATAGGTAGGTATGGTGGCTGTTTTGAGGAAGGTATATGGTGGGTGTATGGTACCGGTGAAAGTTGCGCGGCACAAGAGAGGCTAGCAATGGTGGAAGGGTGAGAGTGTGTATGATCCATGGACTCAACACTAGTCATAAATAACTCATATACTTATTACAAAAATCTACAAGTTATTGAAACAAAGTAATATGCGCATGCTCCTAGGGGTATAGATTCGTAGGAAAAGACCATCGCTCATCCCTGACCGCCACTCATAAAGAAGACAATCAAACAATAAATCATGCTCCAACTTCATCACATAACGGTTCACCATACATGCATGCTACATGAATCAAAAACTTCAACACAAGTATTCCTCAAATTCACAATTACTCCACTAGCATGACTCTAATATTATCACCTTTATAACTCAAAACAATTATCAAGCATCAAGTTGATCATAATATTCAATTCACTTCATATGATAGTTTTTATTTCATCATTCTAGGACCAATTTTATAACCATAGAAAATACCATGCTGTTCTAAAAGACTCTCAAAATAATATAAGTGAAGCATGAGAGATCAATAATTTCTACAAAATAAAACCACCGCCGTGCTCTAAAAAGATATAAGTGAAGCACTAGAGCAAAACTGTCTAGCTCAAAAGATATAAGTGAAGCACATAGAGTATTCTAATAAATTCCGAATCATGTGTGTCTCTCCCAAAAGGTGTGTACATCAAGGATGATTGTGGTAAACTAAAAATCAAAGAATCATATCATACAAGATGCTCCAAGCAAAACACATATCATGTGGTGAGTAAAAATATAGCTCCAATTTAAGTCATCGATAGACGAAGACGAAAGAGGGGATGCCTTCCTGGGCATCCCAAGCTTAGGCTTCTGGTTGTCCTTGAATTATCTTGAGGTGCCATGGGCATCCCCAAGCTTAGGATCTT
>NW_021311331.1:0-1582 GCF_002162155.2 Triticum dicoccoides
CAGCGCTGTCCACGGCCTCCAGTAGGCTACAAACACCAGAAACTACTTGCAACTCCTGGACGGAGAACTAGGGTGAATAAGAAGCCGAGAGGGTCCATTGGTTTCGGGCCCAATGCATGGTAGTAGCTGATTCTTAAATCACACATACAGATCTCAGTGCTTAAGGTCGGCTTCAATGAAACAACCCACCATGTACTCCTACATGGCCTCTCATCGATACCTTTACCAAATCGTGTTCACCACACCACTCTCATTACTGACATAAACATTTCACTCTAGCCCATCACCCAGATGAACCAGACCTGACACGACTCTAAGCATAGCAGGCATAGCAAGGTAGGAACAACACATACATATGGCTCAAACAACTCCTACACATGCTAGTGGGTTTCATCTAGTTACTGTGGCAATGACAGGTTATGCAGAGGAAATGGGTTCAACTACCGTAGCACACAGCAGTTTGAAACGCGTTGTCTTAATGCAGTAAAAGAGAGCAGGAGCGAGAACATGGGATTGTATCGATATGATCAAATGGTTGGTTGCTTGCCTGATGGTTCGATGCACTGATACGGTTCTTCGTTAGGGTAATCACGGTACTCCTCGGAGGCAGAACCTGTCGCAAAGTACACCGATACGCAACCATCACCAAACAATGTGCAACAATATGATGCATGCATGAAACATGGCAATATGAGTGTGTTGGGCTAATGCAACTAAAGCCAGAAGGGTTTGAACAAATTTGAATCAAAGATTCAAATTTCAAACTCAAACATGGCCTTTTAAAGTGCTTTTCCTTGTTCTGCTTAAAACATCAATTTAACTTGTTTTATCATGCATGAAAATAGTACAGATGGATAGATTGGATTTTTCTGATCATTTTTCATATATAATTTGTCCAATTTGGAGTTACAGAATAAAAGTTATGAATTTTTGAAGTTTAAATAATATTCTGGAATTTCCTGATTTAATTTAAATCCAGAAATATGATTATTGCGCCAGCATGACGTCAGCATGACGTCAGTGGTCAACTGCGGCTGGCTGAGGTCAAACCTGACGTGTGGGGCCCACACGTCAGTGACAGGGGGGTTAAACAGAGTTAAATTAATTCTAGTTACTAATTAGGGGCGCTGGGGCCCACTGGTCAGTGTCAGGGGGTTAACTAACAGTGGTTAGCGCTAATCCTAATTAGCTACAGGGCTGGGCCCACCTGTCAGGGACTCAGGGGGGGTCCTGCCGTGGTCAAAGTGGGTCAAACCCACCGGCGACGTGACGCCGGCGAGGCCCGAGACGGCGGCGCGATGCGGGATCGCGCTACAGGGCACGGGCGAGGCTGTGCTTGGGCTCGTTGGAGAGCCCTTGCTCCCGCGCGTCGAACGGTGGTGGTGGCCGGGCCTGAGGTGGCCGGAGTCGTCGACGGCGAGCTCGTGAGCGGCGGCCGGAGTTCGGGTGCGGTCGGAGTCGGCGTTGCAGGGTGTTTGGGGAGGCGTTGGTGCGTGCTGCGTGCTCCTAGTGAGGCGTGGAGCACGATAGTGTGCTCGGTTGGGCGCTACGGTGACCGTGGCCACGACGGCGACATCGCCGG
>NW_021311332.1:0-1490 GCF_002162155.2 Triticum dicoccoides
TGGGAAGAAACCTAAGCTGTCGTTTCTAAAAGTTTGGGGATGCGATGCTTATGTCAAGAAACTTCAACCTGAAAAGCTCGAACCCAAGTCGGAAAAATGCGTCTTCATAGGATACCCAAAAGAAACTATTGGGTACACCTTCTACCTCAGATCCGAAGGCAAGATCTTTGTTGCCAAGAATGGGTCCTTTCTGGAGAAAGAGTTTCTCTCGAAAGAAGTAAGTGGGAGGAAAGTAGAGCTTGATGAAGTATTACCTCTTGAACCGGAAAATGGCGCAACTCAAGAAAATGTTCCTGAGGTGCCTGCACCGACTAGAGAGGAAGTTAATGACAATGATCAAGATACTTCTGATCAAACCCCTACTGAAATTCGAAGGTCCACAAGGACACATTCCGCACCAGAGTGGTACGGCAACCCTGTCTTGGAAATCATGCTGTTAGACAACGGTGAACCTTCGAACTATGAAGAGGCGATGGCGGGCCCGGATTCCGACAAATGGCTAGAAGCCATGAAATCCGAGATAGGATCCATGTATGAAAACAAAGTATGGACTTTGACTGACTTGCCCGTTGAGCGGCGAGCCATAGAAAATAAATGGATCTTTAAGAGGAAGACAGACGCGGATGGTAATGTGACCATCTAGAAAGCTCGGCTTGTCGCTAAGGGTTATCGACAAGTTCAAGGGGTTGACTACGATGAGACTTTCTCACCGGTAGCGAAGCTGAAGTCCGTCTGAATCATGTTAGCAATTGCCGCATTCTATGATTACGAAATATGGCAAATGGACGTCAAAACGGCATTCCTTAATGGTTTCCTTAAGGAAGAATTGTATATGATGCAGCCGGAAGGTTTTGTCGATCCTAAGAATGCTGACAAGTGTGCAAGCTCCAACGCTCGATTTATGGGCTGGTGCAAGCATCTCGGAGTTGGAACATTCGCTTTGATGAGATGATCAAAGCGTTTGGGTTTACACAGACTTATGGAGAAGCCTGCGTTTACAAGAAAGTGAGTGGGAGCTCTGTAGCATTTCTCATATTATATGTAGATGACATACTTTTGATGGGAAATGATATAGAACTCTTGGACAGCATCAAGGCCTACTTGAATAAAAGTTTTTCAATGAAGGACCTTGGAGAAGCTGCTTATATATTAGGCATCAAAATCTATAGAGATAGATCGAGACGCCTCATAGGTCTTTCACAAAGCACATACCTTGATAAGATATTGAAGAAGTTCAATATGGATCAATCCAAGAAGGGGTTCTTGCCTGTGTTACAAGGTATGAAATTGAGCTCAGCTCAATGTTCGACCACGGCAGAAGATATAGAAGAGATGAGCGTCATCCCCTATGCCTCAGCCATAGGTTCTATTATGTATGCCATGCTGTGTACCAGACCTGATGTTAACCTTGCCGTCAGTTTGGTAGGAAGGTACCAAAGTAATCCCGGCAAGGAACACTGGACAGCGGTCAAGAATATCCTGAAGTACCT
>NW_021311333.1:0-2174 GCF_002162155.2 Triticum dicoccoides
CGGAAGAAGCCCGCCATGCGTACCGGTGATCACGTACTTGCTATGGTCAATGATTTACACGTAATCTTTGGAAAGGGTCCTGGCGGACTAGCTGTTCCGAATGACGCTGAGAATCACGCACCCATGTGGAAGAAGAAATCTATATTTTGGGACCTACCCTACTGGAAAGACCTAGAGGTCCGCTCTTCGATCGACGTGATGCACGTGATGAAGAACCTTTGCGTGAACCTGCTAGGCTTCTTGGGCGTGTATGAGAAGACAAAAGATACACCTGAGGCACGAGAGGACCTGCAACGCTTGCACAAAAAAGAGGGCATGCCTCCGTAGCAGTATGAAGGTCCTGCCAGCTACGCTCTTATGAAAGAAGAGAAAGAAATATTCTTTCAATGCCTGCTCAGTATGAAGGTCCCGACTGGCTTCTCGTCGAATATAAAGGGAATAATAAATATGCCAGAGAAAAAGTTCCAGAACCTAAAGTCTCATGACTGCCACGTGATTATGACGCAACTGCTTCCGGTTGCATTGAGGGGGCTTCTACCGGAAAACGTCCGATTAACCATTGTGAAGCTATGTGCATTCCTCAATGCAATATCTCAGAAGGTGATCGATCCAGAAATCATACCAACGCTAAGGAGTGATGTGGCGCAATGTCTTGTCAGTTTCGAGCTGGTGTTCCCACCATCCTTCTTCAATATCATGACGCACGTCCTAGTTCATCTAGTCGACGAGATTGTCATTCTGGGGCCCGTATTTCTACACAATATGTACCCCTTTGAGAGGTTCATGGGAGTCCTAAAGAAATATGTTCGTAACCGCACTAGGCCAGAAGGAAGCATCTCCATGGGCCATCAAACAGAGGATGTCATCGGGTTTTGTGTTGACTTCATTCCTGGCCTTAAGAAGATAGGTCTACCTAAATCGCGGTATGAGGGAAGACTGACTAGAAAAGGCACGCTTGGAAGGGACTCAATGATATGCAGGGACGGATATTCTTGGTCTCAAGCACACTACACAGTTCTACAGAACTCTATCTTGGTGACCCCGTATGTCGATGAACACAAGAACAGTCTGCGCTCCAAACACCCGGAGCAGTGCGACGACTGGATTACATGTGAACACATCAGGACTTTCAGCAGTTGGTTGGAAACACGTCTTAGAGGTGACAGCACTGTTTGTGATGAGTTGTACTTGTTGTCCAGGGGACCATCTTCGACTGTAATGATTTGGAAAGGATACGAGATAAATGGGAATACATTTTACACGATTGACCAAGATGAAAAGAGCACCAACCAAAACAGCGTTGTCCGCTTTGATGCAGCAACCGAGAATGGAAATGACACATATTATTGTTACATAGTAGACATATGGGAACTTGACTACGGAGTAGATTTTAAGGTCCCTTTGTTTAAGTGCAAGTGGGTCAATCTATCAGGAGGCGGGGTACAGGTAGACCCACAGTACGGAATGACAACAGTGGATCTGAAAAATCTTGGGTACACTGACGAACCGTTCGTCCTAGCCAATGATGTGGCACAGGTTATCTATGTGAAGGACATGTCTACCAGACCGAGGAAAAGAAAAGATAAGGAAGCGAATACATCATACAATGAGCCAAAGCGCCACATAGTTCTTTCAGGAAAAAGGGACATCCTGAGAGTGGAGGGCAAGACAGACATGTCTGAAGAGTATGAAAAGTTTCATGAAATTCCCCCCTTCAAAGTCAAGGCTGACCCAAGCATCCTGATAAACGATGAAGATTATCCATGGTTACGGCGCAATAAGCAAACGACACAAGCGAAGAAAAAGTGAAGACTTTCTCCTGCAACTATTATATATGATGATACCATGCCAACTTTGTAACAGACGAGTATGATACCATTGTCCGTTTTGTACATGCACATGCTATGACAACTTTTTCAGAGTTCATTTGAAAACTATGAATTTGAAAACCTCGCCAACCGAAGGGCGCTCACACCGTTTTATAAGCCCGTCCCTCTACACGCCTTGTTGAGCTCACAAACTTGTGATTCACACAAATTTCAAAGAAAACTAATGGCACAAACAGAAAGTTTATAATTTTGCTGACCTAAAAGCAAAAAGAATTAAAAAATAAAGCAAAAAACCAAAAGAAAATAATTAATGCAGAAAACAAAACAAAAATACTGGAAAAAAAA
>NW_021311334.1:0-1066 GCF_002162155.2 Triticum dicoccoides
GCATCCACAGAAAGTCGGCCTTGGGTGAAACTGCAAAATTCTTCACGTTTACGGTCCATGAGACCCTCCAGAATGTGATGTTCACGGAAAGCCTCGCTGAATTCAGCCCAAGTAGTGACATGGCCCGCTGGGCGCATAGCTCCATAATTCTCCCACCATAGACTGGCGGGGCCTTCAAGATGATATGCAGCAAAGGTGACCTTGTCAGCCTCCGCTACCAGCGCGGAACGCAGTTTGTGAGAGATACTGCGAAGCCAGTCATCAGCGTCGAGGGGCTCGACGGAGTGGTGGAACGTGGGTGGATGCAATTTGATAAAATCACTGAGTGACACCACGTTAGCCCTCTGATGGTGTGCTGTATTCTGTTCAATACGCTCCAACAAACGGTTTGTCTCCCGCTTGTTTCTCTCAGCTTCCATCATAACCTCAGCTAGGGAAGGAGGATGAGGCAGATTTTCATTCCTGGCTTCACTGCCTTCGGCCTGCTCTTGAGAAGCAGGGTTAGCGCGCGTGTTGACCATCCTAGGTAAACAAGACAATGATTTAGTCAGGATGATAAAATTCCGACATAGGATTAAAATGCAAGGAATAACTCGAAATGCAAGATGATCATCCGTATGACATGGTAAAAACAGAACTGCTTCTTTTATTCCATCGTCATACACACCATACAGAGTTTAGTACAAGACCAAACAAGGTACTATTACGGTGAAAAGAGGATTACATCTCATCGGAGGCATTCCAAGCTCCTATACATTATTTTTCTACACCTCCGGAAGGAGTACAAACTAGGTCATATCCCACGAGTCACGCGGGACGATAGACGACACAGCTAGTGCGAACTAGTGATACTACCACTAACTCAGACCGATCCGTAGTAGTCCTCGTAGAAGTCACCTCCATAGCCTGGAAGCTCAACATGATCATCCGGAAACAGACGATCTCGCGAAGCTTGTGGACCATAGGGGCTAGGATGAGGCCTTGGACCAACAAACGGTGGCCTGCGGGGACCGCGAGGTGGGGTGATGCCTCCTACATCACGCCAAACCATCACGTCTGGCAGAGC
>NW_021311335.1:0-1104 GCF_002162155.2 Triticum dicoccoides
AGCAGAAATTCAAAATTTTCCTACGTATCACCAAGATCTATCTATGGAGAGACCAGCAACGAGTAGAAAGGAGAGTGCATCTACATACCCTTGTAGATCGCTAAGCGGAAGCGTTCAAGTGAACGGGGTTGATGGAGTCGTACTCGTCGTGATTCAGATCACCGATGATCCTAGTGCCGAACGGACGGCACCTCCGCGTTCAACACACGTACAGCTCGACGATGTCTCCCACGCCTTGATCCAGCAAGGAGAGAGGGAGAGGTTGAGGAAGACTCCATCCAGCAGCAGCACAACGGCGTGGTGGTGATGGAGGAGCGTGGCAATCCTGCAGGGCTTCGCCAAGCACCTACGGGAGAGGAGGAGGTGTCACGGGAGGGAGGGAGGTGCCAAGGGCTCAGGTATGGATGCCCTCCCTCCCCTCCACTATATATAGGGGCAAGGGAGAGGGGGGAGGCGCAGCCTTGCCCCTTACTCCAAGAAAGGGGTGCGGCTAAGGAGGGGGGGAGGAGTCCATCCTCCCCAAGGCACCTCGGAGGTGCCTTCCCCTTTTAGGACTCTCCCCTTTTTCCTATATCTTGGCGCATGGGCCTCTAGGGGCTGGTGCCCTTGGCCCATCTAGGCCAAGGCGCACCCCCTACAGCCCATGTGGCCCCCGGGGCAGGTGGCCCCACCCGGTGGGCCCCCGGGACCCTTCCGGTGGTCCCGGTACAATACCGATGACCCTGAAACTTGTCCCGATGGCCGAAACAGGACTTCCTATATATAAATCTTTACCTCCGGACCATTCCGGAACTCCTCGTGACGTCCGGGATCTCATCCGGGACTCCGAACAACATTCGGTAACCACATACAAACTTCCTTTATAACCCTAGCGTCATCGAACCTTAAGTGTGTAGACCCTACGGGTTCGGGAGACATGTAGACATGACCGAGACGTTCTCCGGTCAATAACCAACAGCGGGATCTGGATACCCATGTTGGCTCCCACATGTTCCACGATGATCTCATCGGATGAACCACGATGTCAAGGACTCAATCAATCCCGTATACAATTCCCTTTGTCTAGCGGTATGGTACTTGCCCGAGATTCGATCGTCGGTATAC
>NW_021311336.1:0-1091 GCF_002162155.2 Triticum dicoccoides
GGGCTGCCCGAAAGTAGGGTCCTGAAAGAGGAAGAAGGTTATTAAAGTATGCGGGTCTTGTGGCGGTTGAACCGCACCGTGGACCGCATCACCGTTGCGCCTCCGCCTATGCCCGTGGTATTTTGAGTGCATAATTATGTACGCGCGGCACAAATGCTGCCTGAATGGGGCTAGGGAGGAGGCTAGACTGCTAGTCGTGCTCTTGGCGTCCCTGGCGATCCTGTTCCAGAGTACTCCGGACTCGCTTGACGGTGTTCGGGGTTTTTGTCGCTGAATTGGCGGTCTGCCGGAGAAGGCTGCTTTGTATTTCTGCCGCGAGGGCCGCAGTGTGCTCTTCTGTACAGAGAGAGCGGTCTGTGTTTCCATTCACTGTTATAACCCCGCGAGGTCCTGGCATCTTGAGCTTGAGGTATGCATAGTGTGGTACCGCATTGAATCGAGCAAATGCGGTTCGTCCAAGCAGTGCATGATAGCCACTACGGAAAGGGATGGTATCAAAGATTAACTCCTCGCTTCAGAAGTTATCCGGGGATCCGAAGACCACTTCTACTGTTATGGAGCCCGTACAACGGGCCTCTACTCCTGGAATTACACCTTTAAAGGTGGTTTTGGTGGGTTTGATCCTTGAAGGATCGATGCCCATTTTTGCACTGTGTCCTGATAAAGCAGGTTCAGGCTAATGCCACCGTCCATAAGGACTCGCGTGAGGTGGAATCCGTTGATGATTGGGTCAAGGACCAATGTGGCTGAACCGCCGTGATGGATGCCGGTAGGGTGGTCCCTACGATCAAAAGTGATCGGACAGGCTGACCATGGGTTAAACTTTGGGGTGACTGGCTCCATCGCATAGACATCCCTTAGTGCTCGCTTTCATTCCCGTTTGGGAATGTGGGTGGCATAGATCATGTTTACCGTTTTCACCTGGGGAGGAAATTTCTTCTGTCCCCCGGTGTTCGGACGTCGGGGCTCCTCGTCATCGTCGTTGTGCAGTCCCTTGTCCTTGTTTTCGGCATTTATCTTGCCGGCCTGTTTGAACACCCAGCAATCTCTGTTAGTGTGGTTGGCTGGCTTATCTGGGGTGCCGTGAATTT
>NW_021311337.1:0-2139 GCF_002162155.2 Triticum dicoccoides
AACAGTTTCTTTTGGGTATCCTATGAAGACACATTTCTCCGATTTGGGTTCGAGCTTATCAGGTTGAAGCTTTTTCACATAAGCATCGCAGCCCCAAACTTTAAGAAACGACAACTTTGGTTTCTTGCCAAACCACAGTTCATAAGGCGTCGTCTCAACGGATTTTGATGGTGCCCTATTTAACGTGAATGCGGCCGTCTCTAAAGCATATCCCCAAAATGATAGTGGTAGATCGGTAAGAGACATCATAGATCGCACAATATCTAATAAAGTACGGTTATGACGTTCGGACACACCATTACATTGTGGTGTTGTAGGTGGCATGAGTAGTGAAACTATTTCACATTGTTTTTAACTGAAGGCCAAACTCGTAACTCAAATACTCTTCTCTACGATCAGATCGTAGAAACTTTATTTTCTTGTTACGATGATTTTTCACTTCACTCTGAAATTCTTTGAACTTTTCAAATGTTTCAGACTTATGTTTCATCAAGTAGATATACTCATATCTGCTCAAATCATCTGTGAAGATCAGAAAATAATGATACCTGTCGCGAGCCTCAATATTCATCGGACCACATGCATCAGTATGTATGATTTCCAACAAATCTATTGCTCGCTTCATTGTTCCGAAGAACAGAGTCTTAGTCATCTTGCCCAAGAGGCATGGTTCGCAAGCATCAACTGATTCATAATCAAGTGATTCCAAAAGCCCATCAGTATGGAGTTTCTTCATGCGCTTTACACCAATATGACCTAAACGGCAGTGCTACAAACAAGTTGCACTTATCATTATTAACTTTGTATCTTTTGGTTTCAATATTATGATTATGTGTATCACTACGATCGAGATCCAACGAACTATTTTCATTGGGTGTGTAACCATATAAGGTTTCATTCATGTAAACAGAACAATAATTTATTCTCTTACTTAAATGAATAACCGTATTACAATAAACATGATCAAATCATATTCATGCTCAATGCAAACACCAAATAACACTTATTCAGGTTCAACACTAATCCCGAAAGTATAGGGAGTGTGCGACGATGATCATATCAATCTTGGAACCACTTCCAACACACATCGTCACTTCACCCTTAACTAGTCTCTGTTTATTCTGCAACTCCCGTTTCGAGTTACTAATCTTAGCAACTGAACTAGTATCAAATACTGAGGGGTTGCTATAAACACTAGTAAAGTACACATCGATAACATGTATATCAAATATACTTATGTTCACTTTGCCATCCTTCTTCTCCGCCAATCACTTGGGGTAGATCCACTTCCAGTGACCAGTCCCTTTGCAGTAGAAGCACTTAGTCTCAGGCTTAGGACCAGACTTGGGCTTCTTCACTTGAGCAGCAACTTGCTTGTTGTTCTTCTTGAAGTTCCCCTTCTTCCCTCTGCCCTTTTCTTGAAACTAGTGATCTTGTCAACCATCAACACTTGATGTTTTTCTTGATTTCTACCTTCGTTGATTTCAGCATCACGAAGAGCTTGGGAGTTGTTTTCGTTATCCCTTTGCATATTATAGTTCATCACGAAGTTCTACTAACTTGGTGATGGTGACTAGAGAATACTGTCAATCACTATCTTATCTGGAAGATTAACTCCCACTTGATTTAAGCGATTGTAGTACCCAAACAATCTGAGCACATGCTCACTAGTTGAGCGATTCTCCTCCATCTTTTAGCTATAGAACTTGTTGGAGACTTCATATCTCTCAACTCGGGTATTTGCTTGAAATATTAACTTCAATTACTGGAACATCTCATATGGTCCATGATGTTCAAAACATCTTTGAAGTCCCGATTCTAAGCCATAAAGCATGGTGCACAAAACTATCAAGTAGTCATCATATTGAGCTAGCCAAACGTTCATAACGTCTGCATCTGCTCCTGCAATAGGTCTGTCACCTAGCGGTGCATTAAGGACATAATTCTTCTGTGCAGCAATGAGGATAAACCTCAGATCACGGATCAAATCCGCATCATTGCTACTAACATTTTCAACACAATTTTCTCTAGGAACATATCAAAATAAACATATGAAAGCAACAACGCAAGCTATTGATCTTACAACATAATTTGCAAAATACTACCAGGACTAAGTTCATGATAAATTTAAGTTCAATT
>NW_021311338.1:0-985 GCF_002162155.2 Triticum dicoccoides
AACGGTCACACAAGTGAGGAGTTTTCTTGGCCTCGCTGGATTCTATAGGCGTTTTGTGAGAGATTTCAGCACCATTGCTGCACCTCTCAACGAGCTTACAAAGAAGGATGTGCCTTTTGTTTGGGGTACCGCACAGGAAGAAGCCTTCACGGTATTGAAAGATAAGTTGACACATGCTCCTTTACTCCAACTTCCTGATTTTAATAAGACTTTTGAGCTTGAATGTGATGCTAGTGGAATTGGATTAGGAGGTGTGTTATTACAAGATGGCAAACCTGTTGCATACTTTTCTGAAAAATTGAGTGGGCCTAGTCTGAATTATTCTACTTATGATAAGGAATTATATGCTCTTGTTCGGACTTTAGAAACATGGCAACATTATTTATGGCCCAAAGAATTTGTTATACATTCTGATCATGAATCTTTGAAACATATTAAAAGTCAAGCTAAACTGAATCATAGACATGCTAAATGGGTTGAATTCATTGAGACTTTCCCTTATGTCATTAAACACAAGAAGGGAAAAGAAAATCTTATTGCTGATGCATTGTCTCGTCGCTATACTATGCTTTCACAACTTGACTTCAAAATATTTGGTTTGGAGACCATCAAAGATCAATATGTGCATGATGCTGATTTTAAAGATGTAATGCAGAATTGTAAAGAAGGAAGAATGTGGAACAAGTTTGTCGTTAACGATGGATTTGTGTTTCGTGCTAACAAGCTATGCATTCCAGCTAGCTCCGTTCGTCTTTTGTTGTTGCAGGAAGCGCATGGAGGAGGATTAATGGGACATTTTGGCGTGAAGAAGACGGAGGACGTACTTGCTACACATTTCTTTTGGCCAAAGATGAGACGGGATGTTGAGCGTTTTATTGCTCGATGCACTACATGTCAAAAAGCTAAGTCACGACTCAATCCTCATGGTTTATATATGCCTTTGCCTGTACCTAGTGTTCCTTGGGAGGATATATCTATGGACTTT
>NW_021311339.1:0-1612 GCF_002162155.2 Triticum dicoccoides
ATCTAGTTTCCAACAAAAAAAGAATCACCCAATTCAGAGTCCGTATGAAAAACATGTGTGCGTTTTGAGTCAGGTATGTCTGTGCAGTCCGAATCTGAATCCAGAACGTGAGAGACTTGGACTCTATCTTCTCTTGGGCCAAAAGTGACGTGAGAGAACTTTTTGGACAGCAAATAAACATCTCTTTCTTCCTTATCTTCATATGTGGATTGTACAAATGTCCCATACACCTGCAATTAGACAAAACACAAAAGTGTGTGAAGTATTTTTGTTCTGGATAACACAAATAGATTATTGAATAGTTTGCACTAGAAATCACCTGACAAATATGCATATATGCAATATTTTTGGTCATATCCAAGGTAGTCATGTCCTCATCATCCTCCCCTTCTTGAAAATAAAGCCGTCCTCGGCGTTGCTTAATCTGAAATGTGGCTAACAAAAGAAACAAGGTGTACATGTTGTATATGTATATGTCATCCATTTTTACTTCCCTTGATTTTTGCATATATGACACATGAATAGATGAGTAACTTGCATAGTTCATAAAATCTAAAGCCAAAAAATTAACACAAGAAGTAGAAGGCATGAAAATATTGCAACTCAGTTTGCACATATAAGTGAAGCTCTTATTCATTTCAAAAGATTGACAATGTTCATCATTAAACCATCCCAACATTGGTGAATAAACCTTACTTGCATCAAATTTACATGCTACAACATGCTTAAATAAGCAAACATGCAATAAGTCATTCAACACAGAATCATCACCAAGATTAGAGGTCATATCAAAATGATTAAATATTGGTTCTTTTGCATCAACAGTTAATTCAATGGGTGCACTCAAAATTGTTGGTATTTTAGTTGTTTGATCACATGGCAAAGTCAAATTATCAACGTAGTCCTCTAAAATAGGTGCTGTGATCAAAGTAGTGGGTAGCTCATCAGATGATGCATTCAAATTGACAAGGCATTCATCATTCTCATGTAGAGATGGAAGATCAGTACCTTTGTCATTACCTCTTATGATCAACTCAGATGATGTAGCCACTCTCGGGGGCGATGTGTCACATGGTGGAGGTGATGTAGTCCTGACAACAACGGATGTGGTTGTCATAGTATGCCTAGTAGTTGAAGGAACAATCATATCAACTCTTGGAATGTGCACCGTGCGCTTCTTCTCCTCGTGGCCAACACGTCGTTTTATTTCCTGTTCAGCTTTGCAAGCAAGATGAAACAAATGGTCCATAGGATAACACTCTTCATGAATTAGTATCTCTTGAATATCACGGTTTAATCCTCCCCAAAATCTATCCATAAAATCATCTTCACTTTCTTCTAAAGAGGAATGCGACAAGGTAGTTTGTAAATCATCATAATATTTTGTTACAGTTTCACTACCTTGTTTTAAGTGTTGCAACTTCTTAATCATGTCACGAGTATAATAAGCAGGGACGAAAGTATGTCGCATGGCAAGTTTCAAATCATCCCAAGTAGTAGGTATATAATCAGGGTGTAACCGACAATATTCACTCCACCAAACCAAAGCATAACCAGTGAAAGAACCAACCGCAACCTTAACCTTTTTATGTTCATCGAAATTATGGGAAGC
>NW_021311340.1:0-1088 GCF_002162155.2 Triticum dicoccoides
GGTATGAAGACGCACTTCTCCGATTTGGGTTCGAGCTTATCAGGATGAAACTTTTTCACATAAGCATCGCAGCCCCAAACTTTAAGAAACAACAGGTTAGGTTTACTGCTAAACCATAGTTCATACAGTGTCGTCTCAACGGATTTAGATGGTGCCCTATTTTAAAACGTGAATGCAGCTGTCTCTAATGCATAACCCCAAAACGATAGTGGTAAAGAGATATCATAGATCGCACCATATCAAATAAAGTGCGGTTACGACGTTCGGACACACCATAACGATGTGGTGTTCCAGGTGGCGTGAGCTGTGAAACTATTCCACATTGTTTTAATTGAAGACCAAACTCGTAACTCAAATATTTGTCTCCGCGATCAGATCGCAGAAACTTTATTTTCTTGTTACGATGATTTTTCCACTTCACTCTGAAATTCTTTGAACCTTTCAACTATTTCAGACTTATGTTTCATCAAGTAGATATCCCCATATCTGCTCAAATCATCTTGTGAAGGTCAGAAAACAACGATGCTTGCCACGAGCATCAGCACTCATTGGATCGCATACATCGGTATGTATTATTTCCAATAAGTCAGTAGCTCGTTCCATTGTTCCGGAGAACGGAGTTTTAGTCATCTTGCCCAAAAGGCACAGTTCGCAAGCATCAAGTGATTCATAATCAAGTGATTCCAAAATTCCATCAGTATGGAGTTTCTTCATGCGCTTTACACCAATATGACCTAAATGGCAGTGCTACAAACAAGTTGCACTTATCATTATTAACTTTGCATCTTTTGGTTTCAATATTATGATTATGTGTATCACTACGATCGAGATCCAACAAACTATTTTCATTGGGTGTGTAACCATATAAGGTTCTATTCATGTAAACAGAACAACAATTTATTCTCTTACTTAAATGAATAATCGTATTACAATAAACATGATCAAATCATATTCATGCTCAACGCAAACACCAAATAACACTTATTTAGGTTCAACACTAATCCCGAAAGTATAGGGAGTGTGTGACGATGATCATATCAATCTTGGAACCACTTCCAACACACATCATCACTTCACCCTTAACTAGT
>NW_021311341.1:0-1134 GCF_002162155.2 Triticum dicoccoides
ATGGAGCTACTCAACAAGCTTAAAAAAAACACCCAAAGTGACCTGGGGCCAAAAGGGTTCACAAAATACTCTACCGAGCTCACGAACATAGCTCGAACACAATCAGTTTTCAGACTTAGTGAAAACTGAGACACGCTGAAATATAACTCACGAAGGCATGTAAACGAGCTCGATGCACTCACTACGGTGCAAGTCATGGCAAGGAAAGCATATAACCAGCAAGAAGGCACAAAGTGCTAGCTACACATGGCAAGAACGAAGGCATAGCATGCATGGAACACTAACGGTAGCATCGGCAAAATCGCAAACAAGTTGACGATCTGCCCGGATTAACAACGAAGCAAAAGTTGAGCTCGATTGAGTCAACCTAGAGCACTCCACAAATGCAAACAAAGACATGGATGGATAGAGCATAACATAAATATCAAAACTCCCTTACTGATCATCCTCAAAAGAGGCACGGATCACTAGGAAACAAGCTGGACATATAGCATCACGAACTAAAATATCCCAGACTTAGTGAAAACCACTAAGTCTCTGAAATCAGCAATCTCAGGTACCTCTCTTCGCAAGCTTGCACAAGACAACACACACATCCTAAAAATGCATGGGTGGCACCACTGGAAAGAAGACAAAATGCTTAACAATTCATCCCAAAGGGGCACAGGCATATCATGCTCGAATTAAACATGGCAAAAATGACAAAAGTGCATGATGAACTAACGGATCTGCAATTTAACTCACGAAGCCTCCTTCTAACAGCATTTTTGGCAACAAGATGACCTCAAATGAAAATGATGCAATGGAATGAAATGATGTACATGTCGAGGCGAAGATTTTGATATATCATACGCCCAAAACGGAGCTACGGTTGCGGAGATACGAGCAGTCAAAGTTAGCACGAAAAAAATAAGGGGGAGAGGGAAAGTCAACCGGATCTAGGGTTTCCAGATCTGGCGGTTACTGTAGCAGCACTGTAGCACCCGCGCGAGTTCGCCGGAGACGGCTCGCCGGAGGCGGTGGAGGCGGCCGGAGCAGCGGGGAGAGGCCGGGGCGGCGCCGGGAAGGTCGGGGGAAGGCCGGTGGCGGCGTCCGGCGGCGGCGGTGGCGGCCCGCGCGCCGGCGAGGAGGTGC
>NW_021311342.1:0-1129 GCF_002162155.2 Triticum dicoccoides
TGAGTCGTATAGAAGATACGATCAACATGAAGATGTTCACCGATGTTGACTAGTCCGTCTCACGTGATGATCGGACACGGTCTAGTTTAACTCGGATCATGTAATACTTAGATGACCAGAGGGATGTCTAATCTAAGTGGGAGTTCACTAATAATTTGATTAGTTGAACTTAATTATCATGAACTTAGTCTAAAATCTTTGCAATATGTCTTGTAGATCAAATGGCCAACGTAGTCCTCAACTTCAACGCGTTCCTAGAGAAAACTAAGCTGAAAGACGATGGCAGCAACTATACGGACTGGGTCCGGAACCTGAGGATCATCCTCATAGCTGCCAAGAAAGATTATGTCCTACAAGCACCGCTTGGTGACGCACCCGTTCTCCCTGCAGAACAAGATGTTATGAACGCTTGGCAGGCACGTTTCGATGACTACTCCCTCGTTCAGTGCGGCATGCTTTACAGCCTAGAGCCGGGGCTCCAAAAGCGTTTTGAGAGACATGGAGCACATGAGATGTTCGAAGAGCTGAAAATGGTTTTCCAAGCTCATGCCCGGGTCGAGAGATATGAAGTCTCCGACAAATTCTTTAGCTGTAAGATGGAGGAAAACAGTTCTGTCAGTGAGCACATACTCACTATGTCTGGGTTGCATAACCGCTTGACTCAGCTGGGAGTTAATCTCCCGGATGATGCGGTCATTGACAGAATCCTCCAGTCGCTTCCACCAAGCTACAAGAGCTTTGTGATGAACTTCAATATGCAGGGGATGGAAAGGACCATTCCTGAAGTATTTGCTATGCTGAAATCAGCGGAGGTAGAAGTCAGGAAGGAACATCAAGTGTTGATGATCAATAAAACCACTAAGTTCAAGAAAGGCAAGGGTAAAAAGAGCTTCAAGAAGGACGGCAAGGAGGTTGCCGCGCCCGGCAAGCAAGCTGCCGGGAAGAAGCCAAAGAATGGACCCAAGCCCGAGACTGAGTGCTTTTATTGCAAGGGAAGCGGTCACTGGAAGCGGAACTGCCCTAAGTACTTAGCGGATAAGAAGGCCGGCAAAACCAAAGGTATATGTGATATACATGTAATTGATGTGTACCTTACTAGTGCCCGTAGTGGCTCCTGGGTATTTGATAC
>NW_021311343.1:0-1026 GCF_002162155.2 Triticum dicoccoides
CATATCACTTTGCGGCCTCACGCACGGTATCCCCACGGGTGTCGTCTTACCTTTTCCCGGGACCGTTTGCGCCTTTTGGCTCGCGTATATGAAAGTGTCGCTAGCATCCATATGATAAAGACCCCGGGCTGACATGACTAGTCGTAAACCCAAAGTGGCACAGACTTACAGGGACAGGCATCCATGACCCAGCTTCGAACGTGTCGGTCATCAGCAAGTGGGTCCGGGCTGTAGCACTGGGCTAGCAGGACTCCGGTAAACCGGGCTGTAGCGGGCTAACAGGACTCCGGTACTCAAAGCGTGACATTTCCCCGAAGGGACAGACACAGGAACGAAGGAGGACACATGCCGGCCAGCCTAAGTGTTCCAGAGCAGTAGCAAGCTACCATGGCTCAGCGGTAACACTAGGAGACATTTCCCGGTAAGAGAGGCTACTAAAGATAAACAACTAGATAGTCAGATTCCACACATACCAAGCATTTCAATCATACACACAATATGCTCGATATGTGCAAATACAACGAAGCATCACAACATGACTCTATGACACAAGTACTTTATTTAAGGCTCAGTGAGCCATACATAACATACACACAAAGGTACGGGTCTCACGACCCAACAAACAAGTCATACAATCATACAAGCCAGCAGCGGAAGTAACTTGTCTGAGTACAGACAACTAGTAAAATAAAAGAGGCTTGGAAAGCCTCTGGCTATACTATGTGGTCCTTCACAAGCTCAGGGTCACCACCTGGGTCTTTAGCCTACTCGTTGATGTCAACGTCTACATAGAACCCATCAGAAGGGGTTGCAGCGTCTTCTGTAAAATGTAGATTATAGCAACATGAGTACAAAGGTACTCAGCAAGACTTACATCAGATCCTACATACATGCATAGTATCAAGAAGGGTTGGTGGAGTTATTGCAGCAAGCCAGCTTTGACTCTTGGCTAGGCTATCCTACGATACTTCAACTTGAAATAGTTTTGCGCACACGAGTCCACTATTCACCACTTCAATACACTAC
>NW_021311344.1:0-1397 GCF_002162155.2 Triticum dicoccoides
CTCGCATAATGACCTCCTCCCTTACAACGACGACAAATAATATCACTTGTGTGCCCTGTTGATGCCATGGAAGAAGAAGAACGCTGTGCAGGCCCTGCAGGTGCGCTCTTGGCAGATAATGGTGGTTGTGCCTGTTTTCTTGTATCACGGCTGGAGGTGGCACCGGATGGAGGTGCTGGTGCAGTTGAAGTAGAAGATGCACGTGGTGTCCATGATGAAGGTCGGCCTGCAGAAAAGTTAGTTCGCCCCAATGCTTGTCGATCCTGCACTTCACGTTCAGCTTTACAAGCAAGATGGAATAAACGAGTGATATTAGTATACTCCTTATAGTCTAGAATGGTCTGAATCTCTCTATTTAATCCACCGAGAAAACGTGCAAGCATAGCTTCATTCTCCTCAACAATACCACATCTAATCATGCCAGTTTGTAATTCCTGATAATATTCTTCTATAGATTTTTTCCCTTGTCTTAAACGCTGTAATTTTTGTAGCAATTCACGTTGATAATATGGTGGAACCCAACGAGTACGCATAGCAGTTTTCAAAGCAGCCCAAGTAGTTGGAATAGGATATAATCTACAATGTTCAGACCACCATACACATGCAAAACTAGTGAAAGCACAAACAGCAGCAGCAACTCGTCTCTCCTCAGGATATTGTAAACATGTAAATCGTTGTTCAGTTTCTAACTCCCAAGTAAGATATATATCAGGAACATATCTACCCTCAAATGGTGGAATATTCAATTTCAGTTTAGGAATATGGACATCATCTCGTACCTGAGGTGGTGGTGCAGGACTACCATTACGAATATATACCTGAGGTCGACCTGGTGGTGGTGGTGCTGGTGGCTGCACGTAGTTCGGATTTTGATCAACCTCATCCTCATAATCTCCCACATAATCATCATCCTCCTGGGTACCAGCAGCAGCAGTAGGAGGAGCCAAAGAAGCACCAACAGCAGTAGCAGCGGCACCAGAATTTTGTCCTGGCTCAATAGGAACATGCTGTGCTCGTCCATACTGATTCGGAAGGGGGCGTAGTTGTTGTTGTTGCAGAGGTGCGACAGGTGCAGCCGGTGGTGGAAGACGCGCAAGCAGTTCATTAAATCTGTTATCGAGCTTTGTTTCGAACGTCTTCTCAAGGCCAGTAATCTTCTCCATGGCCTCTTCAAAATTGTTCAGCACATCTTGCACCTGTTCAGTCATCATTTGCTGAAACTTATCATGAAGCTCCTTGTTCGATAAGTTCTCCCAGTCAATCTCGTCGGCTTGTGATCCTGGCATGGTTAGCAGCAATAGAAACACACAAGAATATGATCCTACAGACTACTAAGAAGTGGTGGTGGTGTATCACAAATCCGTCAAGCAAATCTCAAATTCTTACCAGTTCTTACC
>NW_021311345.1:0-2568 GCF_002162155.2 Triticum dicoccoides
ACACACTCATTTCAGATTTTTCAGGCATGCGCGGACTGACCAGACCACTTACGAGGAGAGCCACGTACCGGTTTGACACCGTGCGTGCAGTTTTGTGCCTAGATCGGACAAATTAAGCTACACCAACTCGAGTTGACGATGCACCTAGCTACTAGCTAGGTTGATGAATGGTGAACGTGAGCAGCGTCTGGTCCGGTGTGTGACGCAACAGCTGCGATTTGGGACTCGGCTAGCGGCCGCTGCATGCATGTCCTGTCACGATTTCACCAGCACACGATCCACGAGACTGCATGCGCCTGGCTTTGGACTTGAGCGAGCTCCAGATGACTTGGCTACGGCGGCCGGACGAGATTGCATGCGTTTGCGCTGGAAATGTTTGCATGCGTACGTATTTGGCTACGGGTCAAATCAAGTCGGCGTGACGCGACTCTTCATCTATTGCTCCTCTATAGTCCACTAGCTAGCTGTAGCTAGGCCTCACTACCTAAGTGCCTGACTTGCTTTGCTTAAAGTTTGACTGCTGCTTTGGTTCTACTCTTCATCTCACAGTTTGCACTACCCAGCTGGTAAGTACGTACTAGATTACCTAGCTAATCAGAACGAATTTTGCGTCATGATCAGTTAGGATTCACCAGAACTCGTCAAGAAGCAACCTATAGCTGCCGTCTCCCCTAAAAAGTTAAGGTTTCCTTGCCTCCTGTCGGCGCCGCCGTCAGTTCGTCTGTCTCCGGTGGCCTTAATTAGGGCCATAAGAGCAGAGTGGATCCCGGCCCTTGCCGTGAGAGGGGCTCCATTTTTAGATATTTCTTCAAGTTTTGTTAGGGTTTGTGTCCTATTCAAAAAAACGGGACGGCGGCGGCTCCCTGAAGATGGAATAAAATTCTTCCCGTCTAGTCCTCGTTTCGGTGGTGCTTGCAGCATCGTCGGTGGGTGTATGGAGGTGTGTCTCCGGAGGATACGTTCATAGTTGTCGGTTTGGATACGTTCATAGTTGCCGGTTCTCCCCCATTGACGTTGTTGCCCGTTCTGAGACGATCCACATTTGCACCGCCTAATAATTATTTTCTAAGTGGGAATAAAACGTCTTCGAAATGGGTTGAAAGTTGACGTGTGGTCTTAATATATTGTAGATAGACCGTCTGTCAAATTTCATCGCATTTAGAGGTCGTTTGATATCCGAATTGTTAAACTATAGCGGCACTACATAGCTAGTGAGCAAGTACAGGGATTGATCACCGAAATACATATTCTGTTGCATAATTAGGCCCCTTGTATTTCTATGATTATTAAGTTTCGTGACCTGCTTGCAAGCTAATCGATCTTGTGGCATATCCTCTTGAACTCCGCAAGGTGGTCGTCGAAGAGGGCCACGTAGGCCTCCATGCTGCCGTCGCCCAGGGTGGACGGCACCAGGAACAGGCTGCCCTCCATGGGGTAGTACGTCGGCATGACGCGGAAGGGCCCGCCGCCGCCGAAATTCAGGCCGTGGAAGTTGATCCCCAGCCACGCGTCCACCTCCAGGTCCGGGCACAGCACCGCCTGCTCGCTGTCCGCCGTTGAGACCAGCCCCTCAGCCTCCACAACGCCGGAGGAGGCAAGGTCCACGAAGGACCGGAAGTAGGCGTTGTCCACGTCCGCCACGGCGCGGTAGACGAGCTCCGCCGCGTGGCCCACCGGCCGGGACATGAGGTCGCCGGCGTCCGTGCGCGGGAACGCCCACAGGACCACGTTGCCGAAGTAGTCGCGCGGCATGGGCGGGCGCATGCGCGTCCGGCCGTTCATGGAGATGCGGACCTTGGTCGTCACGTCGGCGCCCAGGCCGCGCGCCGCGGTGATCGCCGATCTGCCCGGCCCACTCCTGGTACACGGCGAGCGCCTTGGCCAGGCCCAGCTCGACCTCGCTGTTGGGCGGGTTCGGCGGCCGGAACGCGAAGATGATGGCGACGTGCTCCCCGTACGTCACCTTGTCGAACACGGAAAGCGGCACCCACTGCGCACGCGCCGGCGCCTCGCCGTCCTCGTACAGCGGCTTGACGATCTTGGAGCTCTCGATCTTAACCTTCATGCTGGTGCTTACACTGTCAGCCTGTCGAGATCTCTGTTTGATTTTGCTTGCACCAATGTGCATGCATGCATGACGTACGTACTCTGATCTGAGTCCGAGTGAGGAGCGTACGTGCTTCACTCCTTTGAGTCCGTGTCACTGGCTAGCTGTAGTAGCTTACAACAGAGACGATATGCTATATATGGAAGCAAGGCCAGGCTATGTAGCCTCTTTTTTGCGGACAAAAATGTGAACGTAGAACGGAAAATTGAGACGCGTATGTATCCCGTACTTACGTAGAGACATTGCTTTTGAAGACATGATCGAACTGGCCCAGCTCGATCGTCTACGTACGTCTTCGGAGTTTCACATGTTGATCTGATTAAACGTCTGGCTAATTAGTTTAATTCGATATCTCAAGTCTCAACCATATATATACTGTATTTCGCGTGCGCCATTCTCTCATTAGTTAGTTAGCTTCTCGATCGGCGACTCTCGCCTGTTTGCTTACCGCAGCAGACAAC
>NW_021311346.1:0-1586 GCF_002162155.2 Triticum dicoccoides
GTTCAAAAAATGAAATCCCTTTGTAACAGACGAGTTTCCGTATGAAACGCTCATACTTCGAAGGAGATTGTCTGTTTTGTACACAAAGTGGATCCAGTTTTTGCCGTAAGCCTTTGTACTTTCTTGCATATGCTATTTGGGTGAAATGATGATACCATGCCAACTTGGAACCTTTTTAGAGTTCATTTCAAATGCTTTTCAATTTCATTGTCTTATAGCTCAAAATAATCAGTAAATGCATGAAAAATAACAAATGAAGTCAGAAAGGGTTGTAAATTGATGATGTGGCTTTGAATGGTGCATTTTGAACACAGAAAAACTATGGAGTTCAAATAAGTTCAAAAAATGAAATCTCTTTGTAACAGACGAGTTTCCGTATGAAACCCTTATACTTCGAAGGAGATTGTCTGTTTTGTACACGAAGTGCATCCAGTTTTTGCCATAAGCCTCTGTACTTTCTTGCACATGCTATGTGGGTGAAATGATGACACCATGCCAACTTGGAACCTTTTCAGAGTTCATTTCAAATGCTTTTCAATTTCATGGTCTTATAGCTCAAAATAATCAGTAAATGCATTAAAAATAACAAATGAAGTAAGAAAGGGTTGTAAATTGATAATGTGGCTTTTAATGGTGCATTTTGAACACAGAAAAACTACGGAGTTCAAATAAGTTCAAAAAAATGAAATCCCTTTGTAACAGACGAGTTTCCGTATGAAACCTGATACTTCGAAGGAGATTGTCTGTTTTGTACACGAAGTGCATCCAGGTTTTGCCGTAAGTCTCTGTACTTTCTTGCACATGCTATGGGGCTGAAATGATGATACCATGCCAACTTGGAACCTTTTTAGAGTTCATTTCAAATGCTTTTCAATTTCATGGTCTTATAGCTCAAAATAATCAGTAAATGCATGAAAAATAACAAATGAAGTCAGAAAGGGTTGTAAATTGATGATGTGGCTTTTAAAGGTGCATTTTGAACACAGAAAAACTATGGAGTTCAAATAAGTTCAAAAAAATGAAATCTCTTTGTAACAGACGAGTTTTCGTATGAAACCCTTATACTTCGAAGGAGATTGTTTGTTTTGTACACGAAGTGCATCCAGTTTTTGCCATAAGCCTCTGTACTTTCTTGCACATGCTATGTGGGTGAAATGATGACACCATGCCAACCTGGAACCTTTTCAGAGTTCATTTCAAATGCTTTTCAATTTCATGGTCTTATAGCTCAAAATAATCAGTAAATGCATTAAAAATAACAAATGAAGTAAGAAAGGGTTGTAAATTGATAATGTGGCTTTTAATGGTGCATTTTGAACACAGAAAAACTATGGAGTTCAAATAAGTTCAAAAAAATGAAATCCCTTTGTAACAGACGAGTTTCCGTATGAAACCTGATACTTCGAAGGAGATTGTCTGTTTTGTACACAAAGTGCATCCAGTTTTTGCCGTCAGCCTCTATACTTTCTTGCACATGCTATATGGGTGAAATGATGATACCATGCCAACTTGGAACCTTTTCAGAGTTCATTTCAAATGCTTTTCAATTTCATGGTCTTATAGCTCAAAATAATCAGTAAATGCAT
>NW_021311347.1:0-3472 GCF_002162155.2 Triticum dicoccoides
TCAGTGTTGATGACCGACACATAAACGCACCACATGGTTCGTTAACCATGGAAACCACTTCGGGACCCCAAAACAGTGAGTAATAGTCCATGAAACGGCCCAAAATCGGCCAAAATTGCCAGTGTTGATGACCGACACGTAAGCGCACCTTGGGGTTCAACAACTATGGAAATCGCTCCGGGACCCCAAAACAGTGAGTAATCCAAGAAATGGGCCAGAACTGGCCAAAACTGCCAGTGTTGATGACCGACACGTAAACGCACCACAGGGTTTGTTAACCATGAAAACCACTCCGAGACCCCGAAATAGTGAGTGGTAGTCCATGAAACGGGCCAGAATCGGCCAAAACTGCCAGTCTTGATGACCGACACGTAAGCGCACCTTAGGCTTCAACAACTATGGAAATCTCTTCGGGACCCCAAAACAGTGAGTAATAATCCAAGATACGGGTCAGAATCGGCCAAAACTGCGAGTGTTGATGACCGACACATAAACGCACCACAGGGTTCGTTAACCATGGAAACCACTCCAGGACCCCAAAACAGTGAGTAATAGTCCAAGAAATGGGCCACAATCGGCCTTAACTGCCAGTGTGGATGACCGACACGTAAGCGGACCTTGGGGTTCAACAACTATGGAAATTGCTTCGTTACTCGAAAACGGTGAGTAATAATCAAAGAAACGGGCCAGAATCGACCTAAACTGTTAGTGTTGATGACTGACACGTAAACGCACCACATGGTTCGTTAACCATGGAAACCACTCCGGGACCCCAAAACAGTGAGTAATAGTCCATGAAACGGCCCAAAATCGGCCAAAACTGCCAGTGTTGATGACCGACACGTAAGCGCACCTTGGGGTTCAACAACTATGGAAATCTCTTCGGGACCCCAAAACAGTGAGTAATAATCCAAGATACGGGTCAGAATCGGCCAAAACTGCGAGTGTTGACGGCCGACACATAAACGCACCACAGGGTTCGTTAACCATGGAAACCACTCCAGGACCCCAAAACAGTGAGTAATAGTCCATGAAATGGGCCACAATTGGCCAAAACTGCCAGTGTGGATGACCGACACGTAAGCGGACCTTGGGGTTCAACAATTATGGAAATTGCTTCGTTACCCGAAAACGGTGAGTAATAATCAAAGAACGGGCCAAAATCGGCCTAAACTATCAGTGTTGATGACCGACACATAAACGCACCACATGGTTCGTTAACCATGGAAACCACATCGGGACCCCAAAACAGTGAGTAATAGTCCATGAAACGGCCCAAAATCGGCCAAAACTGCCAGTGTTGATGACCGACACGTAAGCGCACCTTGGGGTTCAACAACTATGGAAATCGCTCCGGGACCCCAAAATAGTGAGTAATAATCCAAGAAATGGGCCAGAATTGGCCAAAACTGCCAGTGTTGATGACCGACACGAAAACGCACCACAGGGTTCGTTAACCATGGAAACCACTCCGGGACCCCGATATAGTGAGTGGTAGTCCATGAAACTGGCCAGAATCGGCCAAAACTGCCAGTGTTGATGACCGACACGTAAGCGCACCTTGGGGTTCAACAACTATGGAAATCTGTTCGAGACCCCAAAATAGTGAGTAATAATCCAAGATACGGGTCAGAATCGGCCAAAACTGCGAGTGTTGATGACCGACACATAAACGCACCACAGGGTTCGTTAACCATGGAAACCACTCCAGGACCCCAAAACAATGAGTAATAGTCCATGAAATTGGCCACAATTGGCCAAAACTGCCAGTGTGGATGACCGACACGTAAGCGGACCTTGGGGTTCAACAATTATGGAAATTGCTTCGTTACCCGAAAACGGTGAGTAATAATCAAAGAAACGGGCCAGAATCGGCCTAAACTGTCAGTGTTGATGACCGACACATAAACGCACCACATGGTTCGTTAACCATGGAAACCACTTCGGGACCCCAAAACAGTGAGTAATAGTCCATGAAACGGCCCAAAATCGGCCAAAATTGCCAGTGTTGATGACCGACACGTAAGCGCACCTTGGGGTTCAACAACTATGGAAATCGCTCCGGGACCCCAAAACAGTGAGTAATCCAAGAAATGGGCCAGAACTGGCCAAAACTGCCAGTGTTGATGACCGACACGTAAACGCACCACAGGGTTTGTTAACCATGAAAACCACTCCGGGACCCCGAAATAGTGAGTGGTAGTCCATGAAACGGGCCAGAATCGGCCAAAACTGCCAGTCTTGATGACCGACATGTAAGCGCACCTTAGGCTTCAACAACTATGGAAATCTCTTCGGGACCCCAAAACAGTGAGTAATAATCCAAGATACGGGTCAGAATCGGCCAAAACTGCGAGTGTTGATGACCGACACATAAACGCACCACAGGGTTCGTTAACCATGGAAACCACTCCAGGACCCCAAAACAGTGAGTAATAGTCCAAGAAATGGGCCACAATCGGCCAAAACTGCCAGTGTGGATGACCGACACGTAAGCGGACCTTGGGGTTCAACAACTATGGAAATTGCTTCGTTACCCGAAAACGGTGAGTAATAATCAAAGAAACGGGCCAGAATCGACCTAAACTGTTAGTGTTGATGACTGACACGTAAACGCACCACATGGTTCGTTAACCATGGAAACCACTCCGGGACCCCAAAACAGTGAGTAATAGTCCATGAAACGGCCCAAAATCGGCCAAAACTGCCAGTGTTGATGACCGACACGTAAGCGCACCTTGGGGTTCAACAACTATGGAAATCTCTTCGGGACCCCAAAACAGTGAGTAATAATCCAAGATACGGGTCAAAATCGGCCAAAACTGCGAGTGTTGACGGCCGACACATAAACGCACCACAGGGTTCGTTAACCATGGAAACCACTCCAGGACCCCAAAACAATGAGTAATAGTCCATGAAATGGGCCACAATTGGCCAAAACTGCCAGTGTGGATGACTGACACGTAAGCGGACCTTGGGGTTCAACAATTATGGAAATTGCTTCGTTACCCAAAAACGGTGAGTAATAATCAAAGAAACGGGCCAGAATCGGCCTAAACTGTCAGTGTTGATGACCGACACATAAACGCACCACATGGTTCGTTAACCATGGAAACCACTTCGGGACCCCAAAACAGTGAGTAATAGTCCATGAAACGGCCCAAAATCGGCCAAAATTGCCAGTGTTGATGACCGACACGTAAGCGCACCTTGGGGTTCAACAACTATGGAAATCGCTCCGGGACCCCAAAACAGTGAGTAATCCAAGAAATGGGCCAGAACTGGCCAAAACTGCCAGTGTTGATGACCGACACGTAAACGCACCACAGGGTTTGTTAACCATGAAAACCACTCCGGGACCCCGAAATAGTGAGTGGTAGTCCATGAAACGGGCCAGAATCGGCCAAAACTGCCAGTCTTGATGACCGACATGTAAGCGCACCTTAGGCTTCAACAACTATGGAAATCTCTT
>NW_021311347.1:8902-9987 GCF_002162155.2 Triticum dicoccoides
CTTGGGGTTCAACAATTATGGAAATTGCTTCGTTACCCGAAAACGGTGAGTAATAATCAGAGAAACGGGCTAGAATCGGCCTAAACTGTTAGTGTTGATGACTGACACATAAACGCACCACATGGTTCGTTAACCATGGAAACCACTTCGGGACCCCAAAACAGTGAGTAATAGTCCATGAAACGGCCCAAAATCGGCCAAAACTGCCAGTGTTGATGACCGACACGTAAGCGCACCTTGGGGTTCAACAACTATAGAAATCGCTCCGGGACCCCAAAACAATGAGTAATCCAAGAAATGGGCCAGAACTGGCCAAAACTGCCAGTGTTGATGACCGACACGTAAACGCACCACAGGGTTCGTTAACCATGGAAACCACTCCGGGACCCCGAAATAGTGAGTGGTAGTCCATGAAACGGGCCAGAATCGGCCAAAACTGCTAGTCTTGATGACCGACACGTAAGCGCACCTTGGGCTTCAACAACTATGGAAATCTCTTCGGGACCCCAAAATAGTGAGTAATAATCCAAGATACGGGTCAGAATCGGCCAAAACTGCGAGTGTTGATGACCGACACATAAATGCAATACAGGGTTCGTTAACCATGGAAACCACTCCAGGACCCCAAAACAATGAGTAATAGTCCATGAAATGGGCCATAATTGGCCAAAACTGCCAGTGTGGATGACCGACACGTAAGCGGACCTTGGGGTTCAACAATTATGGAAATTGCTTCGTTACCCGAAAACGGTGAGTAATAATCAAAGAAACGGGCCAGAGTCGGCCTAAACTGTCAGTGTTGATGACCGACACATAAACGCACCACATGGTTCGTTAACCATGGAAACCACTTCGGGACCCCAAAACAGTGAGTAATAGTCCATGAAACGGCCCAAAATTGGCCAAAACTGCCAGTGTTGATGACCGACACGTAAGCGCACCTTGGGGTTCAACAACTATGGAAATCGCTCCGGGACCCCAAAACTGTGAGTAATAATCCAAGAAATGGGCCAGAATTGGCCAAAACTGACAGTGTTGATGACCGACATGTAAACGCACCACAGGGTTCGTTAACCATGGAAACC
>NW_021311347.1:9997-10748 GCF_002162155.2 Triticum dicoccoides
TCCAAGAAATGGGCCAGAACTGGCCAAAACTGCCAGTGTTGATGACCGACACGTAAACGCACCACAGGGTTTGTTAACCATGGAAACCACTCCGGGACCCCGAAATAGTGAGTGGTAGTCCATGAAACGGGCCAGAATCGGCCAAAACTGCCACTCTTGATGACCGACACGTAAGCGCACCTTAGGCTTCAACAACTATGGAAATCTCTTCGGGACCCCAAAACAGTGAGTAATAATCCAAGATACGGGTCAGAATCGGCCAAAACTGCGAGTGTTGACGACCGACACATAAACGCACCACAGGGTTCGTTAACCATGGAAACCACTCCAGGACCCCAAAACAATGAGTAATAGTCCATGAAATGGGCCACAATTGGCCAAAACTGCCAGTGTGGATGACCGACACGTATGCGGACCTTGGGGTTCAACAACTATGGAAATTGCTTCGTTACCCGAAACCGGTGAGTAATAATCAAAGAAACGGGCCAAAATCGGCCTAAACTATCAGTGTTGATGACCGACACATAAACGCACCACATGGTTCGTTAACCATGGAAACCACATCGAGACCCCAAAACAGTGAGTAATAGTCCATGAAACGGCCCAAAATCGGCCAAAACTGCCAGTGTTGATGACCGACACGTAAGCGCACCTTGGGGTTCAACAACTATGGAAACCGCTCCGGGACCCCAAAATAGTGAGAAATAATCCAAGAAATGGGCCAGAATTGGCCAAAACTGCCAGAGTTGAT
>NW_021311347.1:10780-11275 GCF_002162155.2 Triticum dicoccoides
AAGCGGACCTTGGGGTTCAACAACTATGGGAATTGCTTCGTTACCCGAAAACGGTGAGTAATAATCAAAGAAACGGGCCAGAATCGGCCTAAACTGTTAGTGTTGATGACTGACACGTAAACGCACCACATGGTTCGTTAACCATGGAAACCACTCCGGGACCCCAAAACAGTGAGTAATAGTCCACGAAACGGCCCAAAATCGGCCTAAACTGCCAGTGTTGATGACCGACACGTAAGCGCACCTTGGGGTTCAACAACTATGGAAATCTCTTCGGGACCCCAAAACAGTGAGTAATAATCCAAGATACGGGTCAGAATCGGCCAAAACTGCGAGTGTTGACGACCGACACATAAACGCACCACAGGGTTCGTTAACCATGGAAACCACTCCAGGACCCCAAAACAATGAGTAATAGTCCATGAAATGGGCCACAATTGGCCAAAACTGCCAGTGTGGATGACCGACACGTATGCGGACCTTGGGGTTCAACAA
>NW_021311347.1:14978-15458 GCF_002162155.2 Triticum dicoccoides
CCACAGGGTTCGTTAACCATGGAAACCACTCCAGGACCCCAAAACAATGAGTAATAGTCCATGAAATGGGCCACAATTGGCCAAAACTGCCAGTGTGGATGACCGACACGTAAGCGGACCTTGGGGTTGAACAATTATGGAAAGTGCTTCGTTACCCGAAAACGGTGAGTAATAATCAGAGAAACGGGCTAGAATCGGTCTAAACTGTTAGTGTTGATGACTGACACATAAACACACCACATGGTTCGTTAACCATGGAAACCACTTCGGGACCCCAAAACAGTGAGTAATAGTCCATGAAACGGCCCAAAATCGGCCAAAACTGCCAGTGTTGATAACCGACACGTAAGCGCACCTTGGGGTTCAACAACTATAGAAATCGCTCCGGGACCCCAAAACAGTGAGTAATCCAAGAAATGGGCCAGAACTGGCCAAAACTGCCAGTGTTGATGACCGACACGTAAACGCACCACAGGGTTC
>NW_021311347.1:16851-17908 GCF_002162155.2 Triticum dicoccoides
CGTAAGCGCACCTTGGGGTTCAACAACTATGGAAATCTGTTCGGGACCCCAAAATAGTGAGTAATAATCCAAGATACGGGTCAGAATCGGCCAAAACTGCGAGTGTTGATGACCGACACATAAACGCACCACAGGGTTCTTTAACCATTGAAACCACTCCAGGACCCCAAAACAGTGAGTAATAGTCCATGAAATGGGCCACAATCGGCCAAAACTGCCAGTGTGGATGACCGACACGTAAGCGGACCTTGGGGTTCAACAACTATGGGAATTGCTTCGTTACCCGAAAACGGTGAGTAATAATCAAAGAAACGGGCCAGAATCGGCCTAAACTGTTAGTGTTGATGACTGACACGTAAACGCACCACATGGTTCGTTAACCATGGAAACCACTCCGGGACCCCAAAACAGTGAGTAATAGTCCACGAAACGGCCCAAAATCGGCCTAAACTGCCAGTGTTGATGACCGACACGTAAGCGCACCTTGGGGTTCAACAACTATGGAAATCTCTTCGGGACCCCAAAACAGTGAGTAATAATCCAAGATACGGGTCAGAATCGGCCAAAACTGCGAGTGTTGACGACCGACACATAAACGCACCACAGGGTTCGTTAACCATGGAAACCACTCCAGGACCCCAAAACAATGAGTAATAGTCCATGAAATGGGCCACAATTGGCCAAAACTGCCAGTGTGGATGACCGACACGTATGCGGACCTTGGGGTTCAACAATTATGGAAATTGCTTCGTTACCCGAAAACGGTGAGTAATAATCAAAGAAACGGGCCAAAATCGGCCTAAACTATCAGTGTTGATGACCGACACATAAACGCACCACATGGTTCGTTAACCATGGAAACCACATCGAGACCCCAAAACAGTGAGTAATAGTCCATGAAACGGCCCAAAATCGGCCAAAACTGCCAGTGTTGATGACCGACACGTAAGCGCACCTTGGGGTTCAACAACTATGGAAATCGCTCCGGGACCCCAAAATAGTGAGTAATAATCCAAGAAATGGGCCAGAATTGCCCAAAACTGCCAGAGTTGATGAC
>NW_021311347.1:18432-18912 GCF_002162155.2 Triticum dicoccoides
CCACAGGGTTCGTTAACCATGGAAACCACTCCAGGACCCCAAAACAATGAGTAATAGTCCATGAAATGGGCCACAATTGGCCAAAACTGCCAGTGTGGATGACCGACACGTAAGCGGACCTTGGGGTTGAACAATTATGGAAAGTGCTTCGTTACCCGAAAACGGTGAGTAATAATCAGAGAAACGGGCTAGAATCGGTCTAAACTGTTAGTGTTGATGACTGACACATAAACACACCACATGGTTCGTTAACCATGGAAACCACTTCGGGACCCCAAAACAGTGAGTAATAGTCCATGAAACGGCCCAAAATCGGCCAAAACTGCCAGTGTTGATAACCGACACGTAAGCGCACCTTGGGGTTCAACAACTATAGAAATCGCTCCGGGACCCCAAAACAGTGAGTAATCCAAGAAATGGGCCAGAACTGGCCAAAACTGCCAGTGTTGATGACCGACACGTAAACGCACCACAGGGTTC
>NW_021311347.1:20205-21542 GCF_002162155.2 Triticum dicoccoides
GACCCCAAAACAATGAGTAATAGTCCATGAAATGGGCCACAATTGGCCAAAACTGCCAGTGTGGATGACCGACACGTATGCGGACCTTGGGGTTCAACAATTATGGAAATTGCTTCGTTACCCGAAAACGGTGAGTAATAATCAAAGAAACGGGCCAAAATCGGCCTAAACTATCAGTGTTGATGACCGACACATAAACGCACCACATGGTTCGTTAACCATGGAAACCACATCGAGACCCCAAAACAGTGAGTAATAGTCCATGAAACGGCCCAAAATCGGCCAAAACTGCCAGTGTTGATGACCGACACGTAAGCGCAACTTGGGGTTCAACAACTATGGAAATCGCTCCGGGACCCCAAAATAGTGAGTAATAATCCAAGAAATGGGCCAGAATTGGCCAAAACTGCCAGAGTTGATGACCGGCACGAAAACGCACCACAGGGTTCGTTAACCATGGAAACCACTCCGGGACCCCGATATAGTGAGTGGTAGTCCATGAAACGGGCCAGAATCGGCCAAAACTGCCAGTGTTGATGACCGACACGTAAGCGCACCTTGGGGTTCAACAACTATGGAAATCTGTTCGAGACCCCAAAATAGTGAGTAATAATCCAAGATACGGGTCAGAATCGGCCAAAACTGCGAGTGTTGATGACCGACACATAAACGCACCACAGGGTTCGTTAACCATGGAAACCACTCCAGGACCCCAAAACAATGAGTAATAGTCCATGAAATGGGCCACAATTGGCCAAAACTGCCAGTGTGGATGACCGACACGTAAGCGGACCTTGGGGTTCAACAATTATGGAAATTGCTTCGTTACCCGAAAACGGTGAGTAATAATCAGAGAAACGGGCTAGAATCGGCCTAAACTGTTAGTGTTGATGACTGACACATAAACACACCACATGGTTCGTTAACCATGGAAACCACTTCGGGACCCCAAAACAGTGAGTAATAGTCCATGAAACGGCCCAAAATCGGCCAAAACTGCCAGTGTTGATGACCGACACGTAAGCGCACCTTGGGGTTCAACAACTATAGAAATCGCTCCGGGACCCCAAAATAGTGAGTAATAATCCAAGATACGGGTCAGAATCGGCCAAAACTGCGAGTGTTGATGACCGACACATAAACGCACCACAGGGTTCGTTAACCATGGAAACCACTCCGGGACCCCGATATAGTGAGTGGTAGTCCATGAAACGGGCCAGAATCGGCCAAAACTGCCAGTGTTGATGACCGACCCGTAAGCGCACCACAGGGTTCGTTAGCCATGGAAACCACTCCGGGACCCCGAAATAGTGAGTGGTAGTCCATGAAACAGGCCA
>NW_021311348.1:0-2116 GCF_002162155.2 Triticum dicoccoides
GCCGGGGTTTGATGCCCTTCAAGATTTCCTGATTGGCTCTTTCAGCTTGACAATTGGATTGAGGGTGAGCTACTGGTGAAACATCAAGTCGGATATGCTCACGTTGACAGAACTCCTCCATGGCACCCTTGGACAGATTCGTACCATTATCAGTTATAATGCTATGTGGAAAGCCAAAACGAAATATCACCTTTTTCATGAATTGAACCGCTATGGCTGCATCACACTTACTAACCGGCTCTGCCTCAACCCACTTTGTGAATTTATCAACCGCCACCAAGAGGTGGGTCTTTTTATCTTTGGATCTTTTGAAAGTCCCAACCATGTCAAGCCCCCAGGCGGCAAACGGCCAAGTAATTGGAATCATCCTCAATTCTTGAGCCGGCACGTGAGCTCATCGTGAGAATTTCTAACAGTCGTCACATTTACTGGCTAGATCCTTCGCATCAGCATGAGCCGTCGGCCAATAAAAACCATGAAGAAAAGCCTTAGCTACAAGAGACTTTGAACCAGCGTGATGGACACAATATCCTTCATGAATCTCATGAAGAATTTCTTGACCTTCCTCAGGAGAGACACGACGTTAAAACGCCCCAGTGACACTGTGATGATGCAACTCACCATTAGTAATCGTCATTGACTTAGACCGCCGGGTTATCTGCCTAGCCAAGGTTTCGTCCTCAGGTAATTCACCCCCGAGTCATGTAAGCCAAATACGGAACTGTCCAATCTGGGTTGACGTGAAGAGCCGCCACCAATTGTGCTTTCGGGTCAGGAACAACCAAGTCTTCCTTTGTGGGTAATTTGACAGAAGGGTTATGCAGAATATCCAAGAAGGTATTAGGTGGCACCGGCTTACGCTGAGACCCTAGCCGGCTTAAAGCATCAGCCGCCTCATTCTTCCTGCGATCAATGTGTTCCACTTGATAACCCTTGAAGTGTCCAGCAACGGCATCAACCTCACGGCGATAAGCCACCATAAGGGGATCCTTAGAATCCCACTTGCCTGAGACCTGTTGAGCCACCAAATCTGAGTCGCCAAAGCACCTTACCCGTCTTAAACTCATCTCCTTAGCCATCCGAACACCATTGAGAAAGGCCTCGTACTCAGTTGCATTGTTAGTACAAGGAAACATTAACCTTAGCACATAACAAAATTTGTCACCTCGAGGGGAAGCTAAAATAACTCTTGCCCCCGAGCCCTCCAATTGCCTGGACCCATCAAAGTGAATCGTCCAATATGTGTTGTCTGGCTTCTCTTCAGGCATTTGCAATTCTGTCCAATCGTTGATGAAATCCACCAGTGCTTTCGACTTGATAGCAGTGCGTGGCACATACTTTAACCCATGAGGGCCAAGCTCAATAGCCCACTTGGCGACTCGTCCTGTGGGTTCTCTGTTTTGGATGATGTCCCCTAAAGGAGCAGAACTGACCACAATGATGGGATGACCCAGAAAATATTGTTTAAGCTTCCGGCTGGCCATGAACACCCCATAGACAAGCTTCTGCCAATGTGGGTACCTCTGTTTTGACTCAATAAGCACCTCACTAATGTAGTGAACCGGCCGTTGAACCAGGTACTTCTTACCAGCCTCCTTGCGCTCCACCACAATGGCCACACTGACAGAACATCTGTTAGCGGCCACATATAACAATAAGGGTTCCTTATCGATGGGGGCAGCAAGAACCGGCGGCTCAGCTAGTTGTCTCTTCAAATCCTCAAAAGTAGCATTAGCAGCATCACTCTAGACGAAGTCGTCTGTCTTTTTCATCATTTGATATTAACGGTATGGCCTTCTCGCCTAACCCACTTTTGAACCGGCTTAAAGCAGCAATACGACCCGCCAAACACTTAACATCATTGATGCACTTGGGTTTTGCCAAAGAAGTAATAGCCTTGATCTTCTTCGGATTAGCCTCAATGCCCATATTAGAAACCAGAAATCCCAAGAGTTTGCCTGCTGGCACACCAAAGACACACTTGGCCGGGTTAAGCATCATATTATAGACAAGGAGATTATCAAAGGTCTCCTTTAGATCATCTATCAGTGTTTCCTTCTCTCTGGACTTCACCACAATATCATCCACATAAGCATGAACATTGCGCCCAATCTGC
>NW_021311349.1:0-2116 GCF_002162155.2 Triticum dicoccoides
GCCGGGGTTTGATGCCCTTCAAGATTTCCTGATTGGCTCTTTCAGCTTGACAATTGGATTGAGGGTGAGCTACTGGTGAAACATCAAGTCGGATATGCTCACGTTGACAGAACTCCTCCATGGCACCCTTGGACAGATTCGTACCATTATCAGTTATAATGCTATGTGGAAAGCCAAAACGAAATATCACCTTTTTCATGAATTGAACCGCTATGGCTGCATCACACTTACTAACCGGCTCTGCCTCAACCCACTTTGTGAATTTATCAACCGCCACCAAGAGGTGGGTCTTTTTATCTTTGGATCTTTTGAAAGTCCCAACCATGTCAAGCCCCCAGGCGGCAAACGGCCAAGTAATTGGAATCATCCTCAATTCTTGAGCCGGCACGTGAGCTCATCGTGAGAATTTCTAACAGTCGTCACATTTACTGGCTAGATCCTTCGCATCAGCATGAGCCGTCGGCCAATAAAAACCATGAAGAAAAGCCTTAGCTACAAGAGACTTTGAACCAGCGTGATGGACACAATCTCCTTCATGAATCTCACGAAGAATTTCTTGACCTTCCTCAGGAGAGACACGACGTTAAAACGCCCCAGTGACACTGTGATGATGCAACTCACCATTAGTAATCGTCATTGACTTAGACCGCTGGGTTATCTGCCTAGCCAAGGTTTCGTCCTCAGGTAATTCACCCCCGAGTCATGTAAGCCAAATACGGAACTGTCCAATCTGGGTTGACGTGAAGAGCCGCCACCAATTGTGCTTTCGGGTCAGGAACAACCAAGTCTTCCTTTGTGGGTAATTTGACAGAAGGGTTATGCAGAATATCCAAGAAGGTATTAGGTGGCACCGGCTTACGCTGAGACCCTAGCCGGCTTAAAGCATCAGCCGCCTCATTCTTCCTGCGATCAATGTGTTCCACTTGATAACTCTTGAAGTGTCCAGCAACGGCATCAACCTCACGGCGATAAGCCACCATAAGGGGATCCTTAGAATCCCACTTGCCTGAGACCTGTTGAGCCACCAAATCTGAGTCGCCAAAGCACCTTACCCGTCTTAAACTCATCTCCTTAGCCATCCGAACACCATTGAGAAAGGCCTCGTACTCAGTTGCATTGTTAGTACAAGGAAACATTAACCTTAGCACATAACAAAATTTGTCACCTCGAGGGGAAGCTAAAATAACTCTTGCCCCCGAGCCCTCCAATTGCCTGGACCCATCAAAGTGAATCGTCCAATATGTGTTGTCTGGCTTCTCTTCAGGCATTTGCAATTCTGTCCAATCGTTGATGAAATCCACCAGTGCTTTCGACTTGATAGCAGTGCGTGGCACATACTTTAACCCATGAGGGCCAAGCTCAATAGCCCACTTGGCGACTCGTCCTGTGGGTTCTCTGTTTTGGATGATGTCCCCTAAAGGAGCAGAACTGACCACAATGATGGGATGACCCAGAAAATATTGTTTAAGCTTCCGGCTGGCCATGAACACCCCATAGACAAGCTTCTGCCAATGTGGGTACCTCTGTTTTGACTCAATAAGCACCTCACTAATGTAGTGAACCGGCCGTTGAACCAGGTACTTCTTACCAGCCTCCTTGCGCTCCACCACAATGGCCACACTGACAGAACATCTGTTAGCGGCCACATATAACAATAAGGGTTCCTTATCGATGGGGGCAGCAAGAACCGGCGGCTCAGCTAGTTGTCTCTTCAAATCCTCAAAAGTAGCATTAGCAGCATCACTCTAGACGAAGTCGTCTGTCTTTTTCATCATTTGATATTAACGGTATGGCCTTCTCGCCTAACCCACTTTTGAACCGGCTTAAAGCAGCAATACGACCCGCCAAACACTTAACATCATTGATGCACTTGGGTTTTGCCAAAGAAGTAATAGCCTTGATCTTCTTCGGATTAGCCTCAATGCCCATATTAGAAACCAGAAATCCCAAGAGTTTGCCTGCTGGCACACCAAAGACACACTTGGCCGGGTTAAGCATCATATTATAGACAAGGAGATTATCAAAGGTCTCCTTTAGATCATCTATCAGTGTTTCCTTCTCTCTGGACTTCACCACAATATCATCCACATAAGCATGAACATTGCGCCCAATCTGC
>NW_021311350.1:0-1648 GCF_002162155.2 Triticum dicoccoides
GTTTGTTTAGCCAGTTTCTTGAACCACTGGACTTGGCCATGGAACAGCCGAGCAAACAGTTCAACTGGACTAAACACAACGAGCTCCTGTATATGAGTGGAAATGTCTTCGTAAAAACTCGCAAGGCCTTGATGGTGGACTTCAATGATATGGAGAGCGAGGTCAAGGTGATGCTTGCATCGACCAAGATGTGTGGAGAAGGTATCACCCTCTATGGAGTGTCACGTGTGGTGCCCCTCAATCGATGTTGTGTGGAACCCTTCTATCAAAAGGCATGCGATTGGACGTCCATATCGAATTGGCCAGCAAAAGATTGTCCATACATACAATCTTATCACTTAAGGAACACAAGAGAAGGGCAAATATGATATACAAGCTAAGAAGGAGCAAATGTCCAAATTGTTGTTTTCAAGTGAGCCACAGCCTGCGGAGTGAACTCTTCATCAGAATTTATTTCCATTGACAGGCTTTTGGAAGAAATGACAGAAGATGAAAAATCTGAAAGAGATTTTTGTGAAAATAGTCCCATCGTAGCGACAATAGAACTAATAGATCTCTGGTAAGTGCAAGATTCTAAGATGAGGATGTTGCAATTTTCATATTTGTTTGTGGTACTTATCCTTTTATATCATTTGTGGACAAGCACTTGATCTATCAAATTCTAAATTTATCGATTCTTCAACAAAAAAAGTAAAACTATTTGTAAGGTATTGAAAATAGAAATTCTAAATTGAGATCGTATATGTGGTACCCCTCCTTTGGGTGAAATAACTGAAAAAATGGCAGCCCTACAATTTTTATATCTATCTGGAAGATGGGGCAACACCATTCAGGTGCTTCCATTGCTCATGCCGTATGGAGTGCACACACACACTCCAAGCACCAGCGCATAGCTATAGCTAGGCTCTCACAAGTCTTACCATATAAATGATAGGACTCTCTTATCTTGTGTTGACATTTCTAATGTTATAACTTTAGATTTGTATGGTCGGTCTCTGTTGATGTCCAAATTCACAAGTGTATTATTTTTCAATCTGGGATAGAACAGGCTGGATGCCACAGACCTAAGGGGTCTGTTGGAATGTCTTGATAGTATGTATGTCATGTATACCGATATCATATTCCATCAGTCGAATTTGTTTGTTCTTGTTTTTTAGAAGGCATCTATACAACATTTGATGTATGTCATGTGTGCTTCACACTTTTTCATCACTTCCCAACAACATTTGCGTAGAAGGTGCTGAAATCCTGACTCGAGTTGATCGTTGTCTACCATCGGGAGATGGAAAATGATTACCCAGACAATGGACCCGACTCCTGCACGAGAACAACCTGAAGAAAAAGTTCAGCTTTATTTTGGTCAAAATGTATCATCCACTTTTCTAAAAATGAAGTCGTGCTTTTCAAAATGTGTAAATTCCATGTATGTCTTTGAATTTTTCGCTTTTGGGATGTTGTCTTGAAGAAGAGGTGGCACGGTCAGCTAATGAGTTGAAGTAGGTCGGCGTGTTGTATGTTGGCTTGAAGAAGTGGCGGCACGGTCAGCTGACGAGTCGAAGCCCCCGGTCCAGCCGAGATGGCAAAGCCTCCAGGTCAGCTGACGAGTCGGAGCAGGTCGGCGTGTTGGATGTTGGCTTGAAGAAGAGGC
>NW_021311351.1:0-2412 GCF_002162155.2 Triticum dicoccoides
TTTTTATTAATACTTCTGCCACTTTGTTGAATTAAATAAAATACTTAGGCTATTCCTAAAATCACCAAACTACTCCTGGTCCATAGTTGGATTATTTCCAACATGAAACATTTTAGTTTGGAGTTATTTGAGCATTTAAATATTTTATATAATTTTAAATGCCCAAATTCAAATACTTATGATTTAATTCAAAAACCCTAGGATGGCCTAGGAAAATGTGCACCACTTTTGGCAGAGGTTCTGAACCAAGAGAAAAATGATGGGCATTTTAGAAGGGCATTTCAGGTTCATTGAAAAAGTTTTTAGTAAACCCTAGTTGGTTTCAGAGGGGACTTGGGGGTTCTGTCATCCCCATTTCAGGTTTCTGATGAAAGAGTAAACATGATGCAACACTCTAATGCATGACTAGCTAGGGTGTGACACTGACGTAGTAGCTCTCGTGTCTTTCATAGGCACTGCTGCAGATCTATGTGCCCTAGGCACTCTCTGAAGAGCATCTGTGGTGGCTTTCCGTTTCCTCTCTTCAGCTTCTTCCTAGAGCCGCTCAACAGCTGTTTGCAACCTTCAAGTCAAGATCATAGAATTTTGTCTCAATGATCCTTTCAAGACTGTCTTGATTCTGACTCAGGGTGGCCAATCCTTTCTCAATCCTCAAAGTGGCTTGAATAAGATATCCAAGTTGATCTTGTTTTGACTTGAGGAAAATTTGTGAAGCCTCTTCAGCACTTGGCATCTTGGCTGCCTTCTGTGCTTTTGCTTTCTCCCTCTTCTCTTTAGCCTCTACTGATGTACGTCAAAGTCAGGCCTCAAGGGAAGGTGTCCTTTATCCAACAAGTATGTGCATGTGCCCATCTTGGAGTTGACGAGCATCTGGATGTGTGGAGCATACCCACATGATCTCTTTTGGTCAGCAGCTGTCCTCTTGATTGTCTCAACAATCAAACTCATCACCTTAAACTTCTGGGGTACATCAAACAACTGAAGTAAATTGATGGAGTGGCCTATGATCATCCTGTGATCTCCTGATTTGGGCAACAAGGTGTGCCTTAAGATGGTGTTAATAGTGGCCAGTCCAGACAACAGATAATATACAGAGCCTAGCTTGTGATTCTCCAAGGTTTTGTCAGGAATCTCCTTGTACATGTTGGTCATGGAGTTATGATCTTTCTTTTTCTTGGCATTTACATCTATGTCATCCTCATGCTCTTCAGGGGCATTAATCGGCTTGGCCCACTCATCAACTGTTGATTGGTACCTTGTACCTTCAGACATCCATACAATCCTTCCATCTGGATAGAAATGAGCTGTAGAATAGAATTGCATAATGAGCTCATTATTCCACTTGGTGAGTTTCTGACCCACAAATTTGTCTACTTCATTGAGTCTGAAGCTGTCATGCACTCCTGGGAAGTGGTCTTCATTGTTGTCGATGTATTTCCAATCTACCCACTTCATGTCACACACTATGGGCTTCTTATCCAACATAATTGTCTCATAGAAGTCCTGCTGCTCCTTGGTGTGAAATCTATAGTCCACAACAGCCCTTCTCCTCACAGCATAAGGGTCTAATTGTCTCCATAATCTGAGACCTGCATCATGTCGGATCACGGGTTCTGGCAAAACCCTTAAGGTTCGAACTCTGGGGTGCGCACGAGGTTCTCCCCCTACCGATCCATGTCCTAGCTTGCTAAGATCTCACGAACGAACTCGGTGAACTCGCAACACAAAGGACACATGATTTATACTGGTTCGGGCCACTGTTGTGGGCTGATGATGAACAGTACAAGGGGAAGAACATCCTCCTGAGGTTGAGGTGTTCTTGCGCTCTGTGGATGAGGATCACTCAAGATCAGATGAGATGCCTCCGAATGAGTTATCTCCTACAGTGGTGGCTAGTTCTACTTGTATAGGCCCTCATCCTCTTCCCAAATATTGAGCGGGAAGGGAGCCAACAACGGCCAATTTGAAGGGGCACAGCTAGTACAGCTTATCCTGACAAAAGCGGTCTTCGCCTGCAAAGGCTCTGGTGGTGACGCCGCCTTGGGCTCCATGGTGACCTCCATCTTGCCGTCCTGTTGGTCTTGGTCTCATTGCACCGATATGGAAACCTTTGCTTGACGCCTCGGTACTCCACGCCTGCGCTCGCTTCCCTAGCATCAAAGGGGAAACAAGGACACTCCGCGCTAGCGCCTGCCTGATCTTGATCGTCATGGCTCACGTCACGAGAACCTCGCGAGGTTTGCCTTGCCTTGATCTGTCCGCCCCTGGCAAGACAACCTGGTGAGGCTGCTCCTGAGGAGGTCTTGCATCGTCCGCCTCGCGAGGCTTGGCCCCTCGCGAGGGTCTTGAATGCCTTGTTGATGAAGATGGGTCGTACGGGCCCCCGCGCAGAGCCACACCATGGGCCGCAGG
>NW_021311352.1:0-955 GCF_002162155.2 Triticum dicoccoides
TTTATCTTTTGCCGTGGTCGGTGACTGAGCCGAGCTCAATCTCACACCTTGTAACATAGGCAAGAACCCCTTCTTGGACTGATCCATTTTGAACCTCTTCAAAATCTTATCAATGTATGTGCTTTGTGAAAGACCTATGAGGCGTCTCGATCTATCTCTATAGATCTTGATGCCTAATATGTAAGCAGCTTCTCCAAGGTCCTTCATTGAAAAACACTTATTCAAGTAGGCCTTAATGCTGTCCAGAAATTCTATATTATTTCCCATCAAGAGTATGTCATCTACATATAATATGAGAAATGCTACAGAGCTCCCACTCACTTTCTTGTAAACGCAGGCTTCTCCATAAGTCTGCATAAACCCAAACGCTTTGATCATCTCATCAAAGCGAATATTCCAACTCCGAGATGCTTGCACCAGCCCATAAATGGATCGCTGGAGCTTGCATACTTTGTTAGCGTTCTTAGGATCGATGAAACCTTCCGGCTGCATCATATACAGTTCTTCCTTAAGATGCCCGTTAAGGAATGCTGTTTTGACGTCCATCTGCCATATCTCATAATCATAGTATGCGGCAATTGCTAACATGATTCGGACGGACTTTAGCTTCGCTACGGGAGAGAATGTCTCGTCGTAGTCAATCCCTTGAACCTGTCGATAACCCTTAGCGACAAGTCGAGCTTTATAGATGGTGACATTACCATCCGTGTCTGTCTTCTTCTTAAAGATCCATTTGTTTTCTATCGCTCGCCGATCATCGGGCAAGTCTGTCAAAGTCCATACTTTGTTTTCATACATGGATTCTATCTCGGATTTCATGGCTTCAAGCCATTTGTTGGAATCTGGGCCCGCCATCGCTTCTTCATAGTTCGAAGGTTCACCGTTGTCTAACAACATGATTTCCAGGACGGGGTTGCCGTACCACTCTGGTGCGGAACGTGTCCTTGTGGACCTA
>NW_021311353.1:0-1384 GCF_002162155.2 Triticum dicoccoides
AAGCATAGGGGATGACACTCATCTCTTCTTTATCTTTTGCCGTGGTCGGTGACTGAGCCGAGCTCAATCTCACACCTTGTAACATAGGCAAGAACCCCTTCTTGGACTGATCCATTTTGAACCTCTTCAAAATCTTATCAAGGTATGTGCTTTGTGAAAGACCTATGAGGCGTCTCGATCTATCTCTATAGATCTTGATGCCTAATATGTAAGCAGCTTCTCCAAGGTCCTTCATTGAAAAACACTTATTCAAGTAGGCCTTAATGCTGTCCAGAAATTCTATATTATTTCCCATCAAGAGTATGTCATCTACATATAATATGAGAAATGCTACAGAGCTCCCACTCACTTTCTTGTAAACGCAGGCTTCTCCATAAGTCTGCATAAACCCAAACGCTTTGATCATCTCATCAAAGCGAATATTCCAACTCCGAGATGCTTGCACCAGCCCATAAATGGATCGCTGGGGCTTGCATACTTTGTTAGCGTTCTTAGGATCGAGAAAACCTTCCGGCTGCATCATATACAGTTCTTCCTTAAGATGCCCGTTAAGGAATGCTGTTTTGACGTCCATCTGCCATATCTCATAATCATAGTATGCGGCAATTGCTAACATGATTCGGACGGACTTTAGCTTCGCTACGGGAGAGAATGTCTCGTCGTAGTCAATCCCTTGAACCTGTCGATAACCCTTAGCGACAAGTCGAGCTTTATAGATGGTGACATTACCATCTGCGTCTGTCTTCTTCTTAAAGATCCATTTGTTTTCTATCGCTCGCCGATCATCGGGCAAGTCTGTCAAAGTCCATACTTTGTTTTCATACATGGATTCTATCTCGGATTTCATGGCTTCAAGCCATTTGTTGGAATCTGGGCCCGCCATCGCTTCTTCATAGTTCAAAGGTTCACCGTTGTCTAACAACATGATTTCCAGGACGGGGTTGCCGTACCACTCTGGTGCGGAACGTGTCCTTGTGGACCTACGAAGTTCAGTAGCAACTTGATCCGAAGTACCTTGATCATCATCATTGGTTTCCTCTTCAATTGGTGTGGGCATCACAGGAACATTTTCCTGAGCTGCACCACTTTCCCGTTCGAGAGGTAGTACTTCATCGAGTTCTACTTTCCTCCCACTTACTTCTTTCGAGAGAAACTCTTTTTCCAGAAAGCATCCGTTCTTGGCAACAAAGATTTTGCCCTCGGATCTTAAGTAGAAGGTATACCCGACAGTTTCCTTAGGGTATCCTATGAAGACGCATTTTTCCGACTTGGGTTCGAGCTTTTCAGGTTGAAGTTTCTTGACATAAGCATCGCATCCCCAAACTTTTAGAAATGACAGCTTAGGTTTCTTCCCAAACCATAATTCATACGGTGTCGTCTCAAC
>NW_021311354.1:0-890 GCF_002162155.2 Triticum dicoccoides
TCGCATCGACTCGACGCTCTGGCCCGGGGAGACTCTTCAGAATGACCTCGAGTCGCTGATGGCTCGCTTGAACACGATCCCTGGTCGAGTGCAGGAGTGGAAAAAATCCTCGGCTCGGTGCGGTGCAGATGTTGCTCTGTGTCTGGCCCGAGTTCACTGCAAAGATGCGCGAGAAGACAAGCTGGCGGCCCTCCGGGTGGCCAACACCAAGAAACACGACTTCAGGTCCTTTATGGAAACTTTCCTTGCGGCTGCCACTCGGATCGCAGATGGGATTGATCTTGATGAGTTTGTTGCACCTTCCAGCCCTCCACAGGAGGGGTAAAAAACTTCTTCTAAGCTCGACGCTTTAAATTTGCCTCGGTATGCCGAGTGGAATTGTAACCGATAAACCTTAACGGGCTTAGCGCCTGAGCACTTCCGGTTCCTTTAGGTATCGATCCGAACTTGAATTTGTCGTTTGAATATGATTTCTCTTGGCTCGAAATGTCTTTTGCAGGTTCAAAGCAGGGCGCTTACTGCAATCGACTTATTCCTTAATCCACTTAGGTGAGCGCTGGGCTGCAGCTAAGCCCCCGAGTGAGAGGTTTGTTCTTCACTCGGTAGGGTTTTTATATCTTAGGCGAGCACTGGGCTGCAGCTAAGCCCCCGAGTGAGAGGTTTGCTCTTCACTCGGTAGGATTTTTATACCTTAGGCGAGCACTGGGCTGCAGCTAAGCCCCCGAGTGAGAGGTTTGCCCTTCACTCGGTAGGATTTCGATAACTTAGGCGAGTACTTGGACTGCAGCTAAGCCTCCGAGTGGAAGTCTGGCTTATCACTCGGTAGGATTTTCATAACTTAGGCGAGTACTTGGACTGCAGCTAAGCCCCTGAGTGAGAGGTTTGCTCTT
>NW_021311355.1:0-1165 GCF_002162155.2 Triticum dicoccoides
CCTGTCATTGCCACAGTAACTAGATGAAACCCACTAGCATGTGTAGGAGTTGTTTGAGCCATATGTATGTGTTGTTCCTACCTTGCTATGCCTGCTATGCTTAGAGTCGTGTCAGGTCTGGTTCATCTGGGTGATGGGCTAGAGTGAAATGTTTATGTCGGTAATGAGAGTGGTGTGGTGAACACGATTTGGTAAAGGTATCGATGAGAGGCCATGTAGGAGTACATGGTGGGTTGTTTCATTGAAGCCGACCTTAAGCATTGAGATCTGTATGTGTGATTTAAGAATCAGCTACTACCATGCATTGGGCCCGAAACCAATGGACCCTCTCGGCTTCTTATTCACCCTAGTTCTCCGTCCAGGAGTTGCAAGTAGTTTCTGGTGTTTGTAGCCTACTGGAGGCCGTGGACAGTGCTGACCGTAGGGGTGGGCTGTGATGCGGTAGGTACGTGGCACAGTGTACCGAATACCCGTTAGGTATCTCGGGAACCCTGTTCACATCGTTCGGGGCCGTATGGGAAACCTCGGCCGGACTCCCTGCGGATGGAACCTGGATAGGCGATAAACCTGGACTGGAGGCTTAGGTGATTAGATAGGTCGTGGCCGACACCCACGTTGGGCTTCCGCTTGAAGGTTGCCGAGTACATGTCGTGTAAACGACGGTAAGTGGTGAGAGCGTGTATGAAGAAGTACACCCCTGCAGGGTTAACATGATCTATTCGAATAGCCGCGTCCGCGGTGAAGGACTACTTGGTTGCCTATACAGTTCATAGACAAGTAAATGGAAACTGTTAAAAGCCTCAAGATAAGTGTGAGTGCCGAGGATGGCTCTTCCGTAGGAAGACGGAGGTGGATCCTCGGTAGTGTATTGAATTGGTGAGTAGTGGACTCGTGTGCGCAAAACCATTTCAAGTTGGAGTATCGTAGGATAGTCTAGCCAAGGGTCAAAGCTGGCTTGCTGCAATAACTCCACCAACCCTTCTTGATAACATGCATGTATGTAGGATCTGATGTAAGTCTTGCTGAGTACCTTTGTACTCATGTTGCTATAATCTACATTTTTACAGAAGACGCTGCAACCCCTTCTGATGGGTTCTATGTAGACGTTGACATCAACGAGTAGGCTAAAGACCCAGGTGGTGACCCTGAGCTTGTGAAGGACCAC
>NW_021311356.1:0-3578 GCF_002162155.2 Triticum dicoccoides
ATTTTTTTTTAAAGTATAATAATTATTTAAAAATGTTGAACTACTATTTGAAAACGCCGCTGCGCCTCCCGGGCTTTGCCCGACGGAGCTCGCCGGCAACGGCGTGGGGAGGGGAGGGAGGTGGGGACGGGGCCGCGCCGCGGGTGGGGAGGGAAGGAGAGGGGGAGAGGAGGGGGGGAGGGGGGAAGGCGCGCCCGGCGGTTGCGGGGCTTTGAGAAATCCTGACTCCGCCTCTAAGCATGCATCTCATGGACCGATGGCATTTTTAAGCAGTTGTAATTTCTAATAACAAAACTGAGTGATGGGATACAAGTAGTGGCATAAATGATAAAAATCCAATAAAACTAAATAATAATGTGAGTATTCGCACGTGTGCTACGTAGAGTCGAACGAGGCCCGATGTATGGTGCTAAAATCCACGCGCGGTGATTCTTTGCAATCATCAGCGGTACTACGGTGTTGGGCTACGATCTGGTCACGCTGCCACTCCTTCTGCAGGTAAATAGGCTTTGGCTGAGCAGCTGAGCACGATGACATGGTGAGCAGTTGGGCACGGCCGAAGAGCTCCGGCAGCAGTATTAATCGAGCCCGACAAGTGCTCCAGCTGCATGCATGCATGCATATTTTTCCTGTCCTTTGCAATTATAATTAATCGGCCGGCACGTGCCTGGCCTCCACCTGTAACTGCCCATTTTTATATTATTATTAGTACCAAACTATACTGTGCATAGTGGTTGATTTTTATATTATTATTAGTACTAAACCACTGCGTTTGGAATGAATGGCTCGCGTATTCGCCCACACATGTACGTTACGTAGTACACAGCCACATCCCTGTTCAACGAGACCTCTGCTGTGTGGACATTGGCCGGTGTCAATAGTGTCACTGCGTGGGAGAGGTGAATGCTGTGGGTAACAGAACATTTACTAGGCATCACTGCCAGCGGAGCTTTCTGGCTCTCTGGGTAAAGTTCTCTGTAGTATTAGACATAAACCCTTTTGCGTTCGTCACACTTCGCGCACGACGAAATCACCTCCGATCTTTGTAATCTGGATGATAGGTAGAAATCTCCCGCAAAAAAGAAAAAAAAAGATGATATGTAGAAATGCAATGGATGCTGCTGATCATGCATCTTACCGAACTCGGGCTTGTTTTGTCCTGGTCACAATGGAAGGTATCATGTATTTGCGGGGTTGTTTTTGGTAAGATGATAGTAGTGTATGATACTAGTGTATAATATTACTTTCATAGTGCATAGTATTATAATAGGCTAGTATCATAGTGATCTCATTTATTGCCATGCATAACACATAGTACTACCTTCGTCCGGGTTTATTAGACCCCATTGTATTTTGGGTTCAACTTTGACCATGTATTTGACCAAAAAAATATAAAATATATGCTACAAAAAGTATATTGTTGGATTTGTGTTTAAAGGAGGTTTCCATGGCATAATTTTTGTGACATATAGTTCATATTGTTACTTGTTAAATTCATGATCAAACTTTTTGCTCAAAATAAAAGAAGGCCTAATATACAGGGACAGAGGGAGTACTACTAAGTAAGTACATTATTTAATACTCTTTCCGTCCAAGAATTTAAGACATAGGTTGCAAAAATCGTATTGTATTTTTATGGGTCAATGGGAGTATGATACAGTATCATATCATGACACGCAATCATATTTTTCTTTATTTAATTATGTGTCATCTCCGTAAAAATACTAGTTGGCATGCATGATAGTACTTATGATAGCCTCATTGTGTCCACCAGCCACATAGGACTATAATAAGATGATGTAGATTTGCTACGGCATTAATTGTGACAGCCTCATTGTGACCAGCCCGGTCTACATTGACAGGAGTACAAATCTAAGCTTTAGAGTCTCTTTCAGCGAAAAAACTTTCAGCCGGCACTAATACAACTATTCTACATGGAAACCAACTCAACCAAATTTTGTAGTCGACTTCTCCTAGGCGAGAGACTCAAAGAAATCTTATATTTGCGGGGTCGTTTTCATGGAGAAACCATCTACATAAGTTACTCAGGCGGTTTCACCTACGCGGAACCACTCGAGGTAGTGCCTGGTCCAGAAACCCTCTATAATTAATCCTATCCTAAAACCATCCAAATCGTAGACTCGGTCTCTCGCACGCTGCCAACAAGCACCCATGCCACCATTGGGCCTCTGCACCTCCCGATGGCCCCACCAAGCTCGTGGTTCCCGGACAACGCCCTCAGCCGATCTGTCGGACTCGCACCTCCACCAATGCACATCATTGGGCCACTGCGCCGCTACCGCCATTGGGCTTCTTGTCTCCCAACCGCGACTCGCCGATGTCCATCGATTCACTGCGCCTCTGAGCCTCTCGGTGGTGCCCCTCGTGCACCGATGGGGGTGGGCGGCTAATCCCACACGGTCTGGGATGACACCGGCCCTGCTACCTTTAGACAAGAAGTAGGTTTAATACAATATAGGTACAAATTAATTTACGCCACTAGCTTTACAAATCCTTGTATGATCCAGTTGCATATCATGTTTGTATTAGTCTAGATACACCTGTACATAGATAAAGTAGATACACCGGTACCTCGTGTGCTAAATATCGATGATAGAGATAATATGGAGAAATAGTTTGTTTAGAAAATATCAATGTTGCTCCATTCCAAATGATGTAGAACAAAGCTCACAACCTTGATGACCCAACTGTTGAACTTTTCCAACACTTACAGTTCATGCTTATGAAAGCTTTAGAGAAGATATTGAATTAGTTTATCATGGTAGAACTGCCATCTCAAGGTCAGAATATCGTAATTTCCCCTTGTTACCTGAATGCCAAGGAGATGACAAGATTCAATTTGGCAGGCACATTGGTTTACATGATGTCATGTGTTTAAACTTACTACACAAGTTGTTAAAACATAGAAATATTGCCCATGAAAACAAAGTTGTTGTGCCTATACATACTACTTTTATCTAGTGGAAGTTTTATTTTAGATGGGGTTGCACTTCATGAAATAACAAAGTTGATTTTGAAAAATAATATCACAAGATTAATTGGAATCACCCTTTTGATGTTCTAAGCATGAAATATTTTCTTGATAGATATGTTCACTGTATAAAGGAAATAGTTAGCAATGGAAGTGTTGCAGTACTGGTTAATGGCTAATTAGGGCCTTATTTAAATAAATAAATAAATAAGTGACTTGATCTCACATATTTTTATAAATATTGATTTTGATGTTTTGCAAACTTAGTTAGGGAGAGCACAATAAGGAAAATAATCATATACGACCCTGGTCGCACGCTCCTCCTTGTTAGACCACCTCCAATAGCTAACATGTGGAAAACCGAATCTCAAAGTAATCAAACCCCTCACCCCCATCCCATTTCCTTCTCTAGTGTCGCTCTCATTGCTGCCGCCGCTGCTGCAACTACCGCAACTCTTCTGTTTCATGGAACCACAATCACAACTCTTTTGTTTCATGTTTTTAGCCACCGTTCACGCACTGGCCGGCAGCTTGCACTACACGTGTTGATCCATGACAGATGAGCACCGAGATCACTGCATCTTCT
>NW_021311357.1:0-1103 GCF_002162155.2 Triticum dicoccoides
CTATTCCTTTCTTCTTCTCCTCTTCTTTTTCTTCTTTTTTCTTCTTCTTATTTATTTCTCCTCTTCTTTTTGGTAGAGGAAACCCTAAATAGCTAGCAAGTATCGTGGGTGTGAGATACATGTGGCCTTCGGTGTCGGACACTACATCCACGTCCCACAAGTGACGTGGGCGTCGAAGCCCGCGCCACTTGTGGGATGTGGGTGTAGTGTCCGACACCGACGGTACATGTATCTCACACCGACGATACTTTCTATTTAGGGTTTCTCCTCTACCGCTCCTCGACCTCTCGACGACCCTCGTTCCCGATAAAATAAAGAGGAAGAAGAAGAAGAAAAAAGAAGAGAAGAAAGAATAGAGGAGAAGACTTCCTCTTCTTCCTCTCCTCTTCTTCTCCCTCTTCTTCCCCTTCTTCCTCGCCTCTCTCATGAATGTCCGGCGTTCTCGACCCCCCTCCCACCCTCGACCCCTAGGCGACCGTCGACCCCTCCTGATAAAAAAAAGATGAAGAAGAAGAAAAAAAAGAGGAGAAGAAAGAATAGAGGAGAAGCTCCTCTATTCTTTCTTCTCCTCTTTTTTTTTCTTCTTCCTCTTCTTTTTTATCCTCTTCTTCCTCTCATGTTCGACGACCCTCGACCCCGATAACATTTTTTTCCCCTCGACCCCGATAACATTTTTTTCCCCGATAACATTTTTTTCTCCGAGATAGTTAGTGTTCCCGAGTGAACCGGAGGGGGACATTTTTTTCTATGAATGTTCTTAATACATACATCCATCGATATCATGCCATACATACATATACATCTACATTATATATGAACAAAAAAATATCAAAATTCATCATACATACATGTACAGTATATATGAACAAAAATTATAAACTTTCTCCCCAACTCATACATACATCTACATCATATCAATATTTTGCAAATTAAGGAGCAGGGAAGAAGGAAGGGGGGAGGATGGGGCGGTAGCTACCTCTCCCGGAGGGATCGGGAAGGAGACGCGGGCGGCCGGCGTCGGGGGCGACGGCGACGAGGACGGGCTCGGGGTCGACGAGGGCGAGGGCGACGGCGGGGCGCGCTCGGCGGCGGCGGACGGGCTC
>NW_021311358.1:0-1035 GCF_002162155.2 Triticum dicoccoides
AAATCTCTTTATAACAGACGAGTTTCCGTATGAAACCCTGATACTTCGAAAGAGATTGTCCGTTTTGTACACGAAGTGCATCCAGTTTTTGCCGTAAGCCTCTCTACTTTCTTGCACATGCTATGTGGGCCTGCTCCTGGACGTAGTCCTCCTTCACCCACTTGAGGGCGGACTCGTCATCGGGGGCCGCCATCTCGACATGCTCCAGCTTCACCAGGAGCAGCCCCGGCTCAGGCTTCGGTCGTACCAGGCGGAGGGAGCGCCTCGCCGGTGCTGGACCAGGCGGGGAGGGTCGGGCACCCTGCGAGTGTGGTGCCCAAGCGGCGTCTCCTCCGGCTCGGGCTTGACGGGGTGGAGTCCGACAACGAGGACGACCCCGGCTCCATGTTGGGGATCGTAGCAGAAATTTAAAATTTTCTACGCATCACCAAGATCAATCTATGGAGTAATCTAGCAACGAGAGGAAGGAGAGTGCATCTACGTACCATTGTAGATCGCTAAGCGGAAGCGTTCAAGTGAACGGGGTTGATGGAGTCGTACTCGTCGTGATCCAAATCACCGATGATCCTAGCGCCGAACGGACGGCACCTCCACGTTCAACACACGTACGGAACGGAGACGTCTCCCACGCCTTGATCCAGCAAGGAGGAGGGAGAGGTTGAGGAAGAAAGTCCAACAGTAGCACGACGGCGTGGTGGTGATGGAGTGGTAGTTCTCCGGCAGGGCTTCGCCAAACTCACGCGGAGGAGGAGAGGTATTGGAGGGGAGGGGCTGCGCCGGGTTCAAGGGTGTGGCCGCCCTCCCACCTCTACACTATTTATAGGTGGGGAGAGAGGGGGCCGGCCCCCCTAGATCCCATCTAGGGTTGGGGGCGGCGGGCAAGGGGGGGAGGAGTGCCTCCCAAGTCAAGTGCAGGCCCTCCCACTTAGGGTTTCCCCTCTCCCATGCGCATGGGCCTTGGGGGGGGCTGGTGCCCTTGGCCCATTAAGGTTAGGGCGCCCCCCTACAGCCCATGCTGCTGTATTTGACGTGGTG
>NW_021311359.1:0-1118 GCF_002162155.2 Triticum dicoccoides
CGTGACGGAGAGGTATCTCTGGGCCCACTCGGTAGGACATCATCATAACGTGCACAATGTGATCAAGGAGTTGATCACGGGATGATGTGTTACGGAACGAGTAAAGAGACTTACCGGTAACGAGATTGAACAAGGTATCGGGATACCGACGATCGAATCTCGGGCAAGTATCGTACCGCTAGACAAAGGGAATTGTATACGGGATTGATTAAGTCCTTGACATCATGGTTCATCCGATGAGATCATCGTGGAACATGTGGGAGCCAACATGGGTATCCAGATCCCGCTGTTGGTTATTGACCGGAGAGTCATCTCGGTCATGTCTGCATGTCTCCCGAACCCGTAGGGTCTACACACTTAAGGTTCGGTGACGCTAGGGTTATAGAGATATTAGTATGCGGTAACCCGAAAGTTGTTCGGAGTCCCGGATGAGATCCCGGACGTCATGAGGAGTTTCGGAATGGTCCGGAGGTAAAGAATTATATATAGGAAGTGCTATTTCGGCCATCGAGACAAGTTTCGGGGTCACCGGTATTATACCGGGACCACCGGAAGGGTCCCGGGGGTCCACCGGGTGGGGCCACCTGCCCCGGGGGGGCACATGGGCTGTAGGGGGTGCCCCTTGGCCTACATGGCCCAAGGGCACCAGCCCCTAGAGGCCCATGCGCCAAAGGGACAAGAGGAGGGGAGAGTCCTAAAGGGGGAAGGCACCTCCGAGGTGCCTTGGGGAGGATGGACTCCTCCCCCCCTTGGCCGCACCCTTCCTTGGAGGAAGGGGCAAGGCTGCGCCCTCCCCCTCTCCCTTGGCCCTATATATAGTGGGGGGAAGGGAGGGCAACCAAACCTAAGGCCTGGCGCCTCCCTCTCTCTCCCGTGACACATCTCCCTCCTCCCGTAGCGCTTGGCGAAGCCCTGTTGGAATCCCCACCACCACGCCGTCGTGCTGTTGGATCTCCATCAACCTCTCCTCCCCCTTTCTGGATCAAGAAGGAGGAGACGTCGCTGCTCCGTACGTGTGTTGAACGCGGAGGTGCCGTCCGTTCGGCGCTAGGATCATCGGTGATTTGGATCACGACGAGTACGACTCCATCAACCCCGTTCTCTTGAACGCTTCCGCG
>NW_021311360.1:0-1118 GCF_002162155.2 Triticum dicoccoides
CGTGACGGAGAGGTATCTCTGGGCCCACTCGGTAGGACATCATCATAACGTGCACAATGTGATCAAGGAGTTGATCACGGGATGATGTGTTACGGAACGAGTAAAGAGACTTACCGGTAACGAGATTGAACAAGGTATCGGGATACCGACGATCGAATCTCGGGCAAGTATCGTACCGCTAGACAAAGGGAATTGTATACGGGATTGATTAAGTCCTTGACATCATGGTTCATCCGATGAGATCATCGTGGAACATGTGGGAGCCAACATGGGTATCCAGATCCCGCTGTTGGTTATTGACCGGAGAGTCATCTCGGTCATGTCTGCATGTCTCCCGAACCCGTAGGGTCTACACACTTAAGGTTCGGTGACGCTAGGGTTATAGAGATATTAGTATGCGGTAACCCGAAAGTTGTTCGGAGTCCCGGATGAGATCCCGGACGTCATGAGGAGTTTCGGAATGGTCCGGAGGTAAAGAATTATATATAGGAAGTGCTATTTCGGCCATCGAGACAAGTTTCGGGGTCACCGGTATTATACCGGGACCACCGGAAGAGTCCCGGGGGTCCACCGGGTGGGGCCACCTGCCCCGGGGGGCCACATGGGCTGTAGGGGGTGCGCCTTGGCCTACATGGCCCAAGGGCACCAGCCCCTAGAGGCCCATGCGCCAAAGGGACAAGAGGAGGGGAGAGTCCTAAAGGGGGAAGGCACCTCCGAGGTGCCTTGGGGAGGATGGACTCCTCCCCCCCTTGGCCGCACCCTTCCTTGGAGGAAGGGGCAAGGCTGCGCCCTCCCCCTCTCCCTTGGCCCTATATATAGTGGGGGGAAGGGAGGGCAACCAAACCTAAGGCCTGGCGCCTCCCTCTCTCTCCCGTGACACATCTCCCTCCTCCCGTAGCGCTTGGCGAAGCCCTGTTGGAATCCCCACCACCACGCCGTCGTGCTGTTGGATCTCCATCAACCTCTCCTCCCCCTTTCTGGATCAAGAAGGAGGAGACGTCGCTGCTCCGTACGTGTGTTGAACGCGGAGGTGCCGTCCGTTCGGCGCTAGGATCATCGGTGATTTGGATCACGACGAGTACGACTCCATCAACCCCGTTCTCTTGAACGCTTCCGCG
>NW_021311361.1:0-1323 GCF_002162155.2 Triticum dicoccoides
GTTTTCTCTAGGAACGCGTTGAAGTTCATGTTGACATTAGCGTTGGCCATTGATCTACAAGACATATTTGCAAAGGTTTTAGACTAAGTTCATGATAATAAAGTTCTAATCAAATTATGAACTCCCACTTAGATTAGACATCCCTCTAGTCATCTAAGTGTTACACGATCCGAGTCGACTAGGCCGTGTCCGATCATCACGTGAGACGGACTAGTCATCGTCGGTGAACATTCTCATGTTGATCGTATCTTCCATACGACTCGTGTTCGACCTTTCGGTCTCCGTGTTCCGAGGCCATGTCTGCACATGCTAGGCTCGTCAAGTTAACCCTAAGTGTTTTCGCTGTGTAAAACTGTCTTACACCCGTTGTATGTGAACGTAAGAATCCATCACACCCGATCATCACGTGGTGCTTAGAAGCGACGAATTGTAGCAACGGTGCACAGTTAGGGGAGAACACTTCTTGAAATTTTATAAGGGGTCATCTTATTTACTACCGTCGTCCTAAGTAAACAAGATGCAAAATACATAATAAACATCACATGCAATTATATAGTTGTGACATGATATGGCCAATATCATATAGCTCCATTGATCTTCATCTTCGGGGCTCCATGATCATCTTGTCACCGGCTTGACACCATGATCTCCATCATCATGATCTCCATCATCGTGTCTTCATGAAGTTGTCACGCCAACGACTACTTCTACTTCTATGACTAACGTTTAGCAATAAAGTAAAGTAGTTTACATGGCGTTATTCAATGACACGCAGGTCATACAAAAAAATAATGACAACTCCTATGGCTCCTGCCGGTTGTCATACTCATCGACATGCAAGTCGTGAATCCTATTATAAAGAACATGATCTCATACATCACAATTCATCATTCATCACAACTTCTGGCCATATCACATCACATGATCAATCGCTGCAAAAACAAGTTAGACGTCCTCTAATTGTTGTTGCATCTTTTACGTGGCTGCAATTGGGTTCTAGCAAGAACGTTTTCTTACCTACGAATTACCACAACGTGATTTTGTCAACTTCTATTTACCCTTCATAAGGGCCCTGTTCATCGATTCCGCTCCAACTAAGGTGGGAGAGACAGACACCCGCCAGCCACCTTATGCAACTAGTGCATGTCAGTCGGTGGAACCGGTCTCACGTAAGCGTACGTGTAAGGTTGGTCCGGGCCGCTTCATCCCACAATACCGTTGAGCAAGAAAAGACTAGTAGAGGCAAGTAAGATGACAAAATCCACGCCCACAACAAAATTGTGTTCTACTCGTGCAAAGAGAACTACGCATAGACCTAGCTCT
>NW_021311362.1:0-1066 GCF_002162155.2 Triticum dicoccoides
GAAGCGGGCCAGAATCGGTCAAAACTGCCAGTGTTGATGACCGACTTATAAGCGCACCTTGGTGTTTAACAACTATGGAAATAATTTTGGGACCCCAAAACAATGAGTAATAATCCAAGAAACGGGTCAGAAACGGCCAAAATTACGAGTGTTGAAGACCGACACGTAAACGTACCACAGGGTTCGTTAACCATGGAAACCACTCCGGGACCCCAAAACAGTGACTAATAGTCCATCAAACGGGCCGGAATCGGCCAAAACTGCCAGTGTTGATGACCGACACGTAAGCGGACCTTGGTGTTAAACAATTATGGAAATCGCTTCAGGGCTCCAAAACGGTGAGTAACAATGCAAGAAACGGGCCAGAATCGGCCAAAACTGCGAGTGTTGATGACCGACACGTAAATGCACTCCAGGGTTCGTTAATCGTGGAAATCACTCCGGGACCCCAAAATAGTGGGTAATAGTCAACGAAGCGGGCCAGAATCGGTCAAAACTGCCAGTGTTGATGACCGACTTATAAGCGCACCTTGGTGTTTAACAACTATGGAAATCATTTTGGGACCCCAAAACAATGAGTAATAATCCAAGAAACGGGTCAGAAACGGCCAAAATTACGAGTGTTGAAGACCGACACGTAAACGTACCACAGGGTTCGTTAACTATGGAAACCACTCCGGGACCCCAAAACAGTGACTAATAGTCCATCAAACGGGCCGGAATCGGCCAAAACTGCCAGTGTTGATGACCGACACGTAAGCGGACCTTGGTGTTAAACAATTATGGAAATCGCTTCAGGGCTCCAAAACGGTGAGTAACAATGCAAGAAACGGGCCAGAATCGGCCAAAACTGCGAGTGTTGATGACCGCCACGTAAATGCACTCCAGGGTTCGTTAATCGTGGAAATCACTCCGGGACCCCAAAATAGTGGGTAATAGTCAATGAAGCGGGCCAGAATCGGTCAAAACTGCCAGTGTTGATGACCGACATATAAGCGCACCTTGGTGTTTAACAACTATGGAAATAATTTTGGGACCCCAAAACAATGAGTAATAATCCAAGAAA
>NW_021311363.1:0-1722 GCF_002162155.2 Triticum dicoccoides
TGCACGTAGAAGCTACTCATCGAGGTGAAACTTCTTTCCTATAAGTAAATGGTAATCACAACGTAGCTCAATTTTTTCGTAATTTTCCCAAATTACGATGACAAGTGTAGTGTTCAAAACTGCATCTACGCACTGCACCGAAAGAAATGTTTTTAGTATTTTTTCTCACGTGATCACCTGCATCGTTTTTATGCTGTACTACTATAGTAGCCTAGGCTAGTCATAGTGGAAAGTAACTTAGACTACTCTAGTAACTCTATGGTTACCCTAAGAGCAAGTACTACCTCCGTCCTGGTTTACTCTTCCAATTTTCTAGTATCAAAATTTGACCATAGATTTAATTGACAAAATTTTAATGCATGTCACTAAGAACTATATCGTTGGATTCATTATTTGAACATAATTTCAAATGGTGTACTTTTTAGTGACATGCATTGGCATTTTCTTAGGTAAATCTATGGTCAAAATTTTATACTAAATACAAGGTATTATTCCCTCCGTCCCAAAATTCTTGTCTTACATTTGTTTAGATACGGATGTATCCAACACTAAAATGTAACTAGATACATCTGTATTTAGACAAATTTAAGATAAGAATTTTGGGATGGAGGGAGTACAAAAGTGAGCTATGTAGGCCAAAACATGTGCCAAATTCACTTGTGATGCATTTGGCATCGATGCCCCTCCATTGCTCACCTGGTGCCTTAATATGGATCACCTACTTTGCTCCGGTGCCAAATTAACTCACGCAATGAAAAAACACTACGTGGGAGAGAGAGAGGACTTGTCGGATTTTAAGTTCCGGCAGACCCTTGAGCTTCGAACTCTGGGGTGCGTGCGGAGATCTTTCCCCTACCAGCTCACGTCTCAAAGGCTCGCAAGGAATCTAAGCTAGAAAGAAGAACACACAAGGGACACGAGGTTTATACTGGTTCAGGCCACCAATGTGGTGTAATACCCTACTCCAGTGTGTGGTGTGGTGGATTGCCTCAGGGGCTGTTGATGAAAAATACAAAGGGGAACAGCCTCGTGAGGGGCTGTTCTTGAGCTAGTGCGATGAACTGCTTGGGTGAGTTCTATCGCTTCTCACTCTCTCTCTTTCTGATTGATCCATCACCTTCGCCCTGTGGTGGCTAGCTCTATTTATAGAGGGAGGCCCTGGGCCTCTTCCCAAATAATGAGCGGGAAGGGCGCCAACAATTGGCCATTTTGAAGGGGAACATCTAGTACACTTATCCTGACTAAAGTTGGTCTTCGACTACCAAACACTCTAGTGGTGACGCCGTCCTGGGATCCACGATGACCTCCATCCTGCCGTTCTGCTGGTCTTGATCTTGTTGCACCGAAACAGTAACCTTTGCTTGATGCCTTGGCCTTTGCTTGCCCCCTTTGCACCGAAGGGGAAACAAGGACACTGCACAGGTCGGCGCCCGCCTGGTTTCGATCGTCATGGCTTGCATCACGGGGTCCTCGCAAGGTGCCCTTGCCTTGATCTCTCTGCCTCCTCGCGAGCCTGCCTGATGAGGCTGCTCTCGAGGAAGCATCCTGCCATCCGCCCCGCGAGGCATGGCCCCTCGTGAGGGTCTTGAGCTTGAGCTGATAAAGCTGGGATGCACTGGGCCCCCACCTGAGCCACGCCGCAGACCGCAGGCAGGCAGGTCTGGGGACCCCCGTTCCCAGAACACCGACAGTAGCCCCCGGGCCCACGGCGCGCCCGGACTT
>NW_021311364.1:0-856 GCF_002162155.2 Triticum dicoccoides
AATTTTTCTGATAATTTTTCATATATAAATTATTTAATTTGGAGTTACGGTTAATTTTCTATGATTTATAGAAGTTTATATAATTTTCTGGAATTTCCTGAATTATAAAAAAAAATCCAGAAAATGGTTTATTGCGTCAGCCCCACGTCACAGTGACGTCAGCAGGGTCAACGGGCTGGTCCAGGTCAAACCTGACGTGTGGGGGCCACACGTCAGTGACACAGGAGCTAATCCCGGTCAAACCCAGCGCTGACTGGGGTTTGACCAGGGGTGGGGTCCGCTGTCAGTGGCCTAGTGGGTGATTAGCGGGGTAGTTAGTCCCTAATGACCGGCCACATCAGCTCCTGCCGGAGTTTCGCCGGCGGCGACCATTCCGCACGGCGGGGGAACGCCGGACTTGCGCTAGGGGCATCGGATCGACGAGCCAAGGGCACCAGGAGGTAGCCCGCGCCCGTGCGCATCTAGAGGAACCAACGGAAGGTGCGGGGGTGGCCGGGGCTCGCCGGAGGCGAGCTCGCGGCGGCGGCCGGAGCTCGGGCAACAGCGGAGATGGCGCTATGGTGCATGGGAGGAGGGCTGGTGGCCGCTACGGCCTCCTGGGAGTTCTCTGAGCACAGCGGTGTGCTCGGATTCGAGCTGTGGTGGCTCTAGCCACGCCGGCGATGAGGCGCGGCGGCGGCGAGCTTCGGGCACGGCAGCGCTAGCGCTAGGGAGCGTGCGGAGCGACGGGAAAAAGGGGCGAACGGCAGAGGAGCTCACAGCGGTTCCGCAGGGTTGGTCAGTGGGCTCGGGGATGTCCTGTCGGCGGCGAATCGAACGGCGGCGAGCTTCGGTGGCCGGCGACGGAACGGCGATG
>NW_021311365.1:0-1004 GCF_002162155.2 Triticum dicoccoides
AAAGTAGAACTCGATGAAGTACTACCTCTTGAGCGGGAAAGTGGCGCAGCGCAGGAAACCGTTCCTGTGATGCCCACACCAACTGAAGAGGAAAACAATGATGATGATCAAGGTACTTCGGATCAAGTTACTACTGAACTTCGTAGGTCCACAAGGACACGTTCCGCACCAGAGTGGTACGGCAACCCTGTCCTGGAAATCATGTTGTTAGACAACAATGAACCTTCGAACTATGAAGAAGCGATGGCGGGCCCGGATTCCAACAAATGGCTTGAAGCCATGAAATCCGAGATAGAATCCATGTATGAAAACAAAGTATGGACTTTGACAGACTTGCCCGATGATCGGCGAGCGATAGAAAACAAATGGATTTTTAAGAAGAAGACGGACGCGAATGGTAATGTTACCATTTATAAGGCTCGACTTGTCGCTAAGGGTTATCAACAAGTTCAAGGGATTGACTACGACGAGACTTTCTCTCCCGTAGCGAAGCTGAAGTCCGTCCGAATCATGTTAGCAATTGCCGCATACTATGATTATGAGATATGGCAGATGGACGTCAAAACAGCATTCCTTAACAGGCATCTTAAGGAAGAACTGTATATGATGCAGCCGGAAGGTTTTGTCGATCCTCGGAACGCTAACAAAGTATGCAAGCTCCAGCGATCCATTTATGGACTGTTGCAAGCATCTCGGAGTTGGAACATTCGCTTTGATGAGATGATCAAAGCGTTTGGGTTTATGCAGACTTATGGAGAAGCCTGCGTTTACAAGAAAGTGAGTGGGAGCTCTGTAGCATTTCTCATATTATATGTAGATGACATACTCTTGATGGGAAATAATATAGAATTTCTGGACAGCATTAAGGCCTACTTGAATAAGTGTTTTTCAATGAAGGACCTTGGAGAAGCTGCTTATATATTAGGCATCAAGATCTATAGAGATAGATCGAGACGCCTCATAGGTCTTTCACAAAGCACATACCTTGATAAGATTTTGAAGAG
>NW_021311366.1:0-1868 GCF_002162155.2 Triticum dicoccoides
TCTCTGTGTGTGTGCGCGCGCGCTTGTCTCCGAATTCAAATAGTATTGTGGGGAGATCTATAGAAGATGTTGAGCCCGGGGCCACATTCCATAGAATTGAGAAAAAGAAAAAAAAGAAAACAATTGATTTTACTTCTCATTTCTTAAAAAACAAGCTTACTTTGTATCTGATTATGTGCATGGAAAAATAACTTTGTACTTTGTATCTGATTTAAAAAATAACAAAAGCTAAATAAACATGTTGATAACTTCCCCTCCCCCTCCTCTCTTGCTGCCCTTCGACCAAAACACAAAGTTAGTTGTGGGTCGTATGGGGTCATGCATTTGCAGTCGAGGACAAACACTAGCAATTTGCAGTCGAGCGTGACACTTGTAGTTCTAAGCCTAGTGTCAAACATGCTGTTGCAGTCGGGGATGACACTTGCAGTTGCAAGTCTAGTGTCGGGCATGGAACTGCCAATCACCCTCTCTCGCCCCTCCACTACCGCCAACTGACAAAACAAAAATGTCAGTGGGCGCGACACTTGAAGTTGCAAGTCTAGTATCGGACATGCAACTCCCAACTCTCTCCTGTCGTCCACTTAAAAAAATGACAGTTGCATTCGGGTGTGTGGCCATGCAGTTGCAGTCGGGTGTGTAGACATGTAGTTGTGGTCGAGGGTGACACTTGCAGTTACAAGCCTACTATCAGACGTGCAACTGCCCCCCACCCTCTCTGACAAAAATACAAGGCCAGTTGCAGTCGTGAAGGAGACATGCAGTTGCAGTCGAGGGCGACACTTGCAGTTGCAAGTCTAGTATCGGACACGCAACTCCCACCCCTCTTACGCCGTCCACTTACAAAACAAATGTCAATAGCATTCGATGTGTGTGGCCATGCAGTTGTGGTGGAGGGAGGCACTTGCAGTTGAAGGCCTACTGTTGGACATGCAATTCCCCCCCCCCCCTCTCCGGAAAAAACACAAGGTCAATTGTAGTCGAGTTTGTAGGCATGTAGTGGCGGGTGAGGGTGACACATGCAGTTGCAAGCCTACTATCAGACATGCAACTTAAAATATCTATTGCATTCGGGTGTGTAGGCATGCAGTTGCGGTCGAGAGCGGCACTTGCAGTTGCAATCCTACTACGTATGTGCAACTACCCCTTCTCCCTCTCCGACAACAACACAAGGCCAATTTTAGTTGGGAAAGAGAAATGCAGTTGGAGTCAAGGGTGACACTTGTAGTTGCAACTCTAGTGTACGACATGCAACTCCCAACCCTCTCCTATAGCCCACTTACAAAACAAATGCCAGTTGTTGTCGGGTGTGTGCCCATGCAGTTGCTGTCGTGTGTGTAGGCATGCAGTTGTGGTCGAGGGAGACACTTGCAATTGAAAGCCTACTGTTGGACGTGCAACTGCCCCTCTACTCCCTGACAAAAACACAAGGCTAGTTGGAGTCGTGAAGGAGACATGCCGTTGCAGTCGATGGCGACACTTGCAGTTACAAGTCATGCAACTCCCACCCCTCTCCCGCCATCCACTTACAAAACAAATGTCAGTTGCATTCGGGTGTGTGGGGATGCAATTGCAGTCGGGGTGTGTGAGCATGCAGTTGCGGTTGACGGCAGCACTTGCAGTTGCTAGCCTATTGTTGGACATGCAACTGCCCCCTCCCCTCTCTGACAAAAAACACAAGGATAGTTGTAGTCGGGTGTGTAGGCATGCAGTTGCGGGCGAGGGCGACACATACAGTTACAAGCCTACTGTAGGACATGCAACTCCCTCCCTCTCCATCAAACACAAGGTTAGTTGCAGTTGGTCAGGAGACATGCAATTGTAGTCGCGGGCGACACTTACAGTTGCAAGCCCCTATTACCGAACATGCA
>NW_021311367.1:0-735 GCF_002162155.2 Triticum dicoccoides
GGGGGGGGGGCTTGCCTGATTGCTCTGGCAAGAAGGAGGGGTCGTCAACTCCGTAGTCGAACTGGGCAGCAGCAGCGTCGGTCTCGTAGTCTACCGGAGAGAAGAGGGGGAAGAAACAATGAATACAATGCAAACAAATGCATATCGATGCATGACATGACAAGTAACGATGCTAGGTGTGCCCAATCGCGGTAGTAGGTGATACCGACGAAGGGGGGAAACATCCGGGAAAGTATTCCCGGTGTTTCGCGTTTTCGGACAGATGAACCGGAGGGGGAAAGTTGCGAGTTCGATAGGTTAGGGGTGTGTGGCGGACGAACGGACTGCGTATCCGGAATCGTCTCGTCGTTCTGAGCAACTTTCATGTTGAAAATATTTTAATCCGAGTTACGGATTAAAAGATATGATTTTCTAAAGATTTTATTAATTTCTGGAATTTATTTAATTATTTAATTAATTCGGAAAACAGATTAATGACATCAGCATGATGTCATGCTGACATCAGTAGTCAACAGAGTTGACTTGGTCAACCTGACATGTGGGTCCAGTGGGACCCACCTGTCATTCTCTGTTTAGTTTAATTATAGATTAGTTAAATTAATTAGTGATTATGTTAATCTAATCAGGATTAATTAACTTAATTACTTAATTAATTAATTAATATTTTAATTATTTTAGTTATTATTATTTATTTATTTAATATATTTATTTATTTATTTATTTATTTTAATTCCT
>NW_021311368.1:0-1188 GCF_002162155.2 Triticum dicoccoides
AATGCCACATCGATCTAGCATGTAACACCCCATATCACTTTGCGGCCTCACGCACGGTATTCCCACGGGTGTCGCCTTACCTTTGCCCGGGACCGTTTGCGTCTTTTGGCACACGTATATGATAGTGTCGCTAGCATCCATATGGTAAGGAGCCCGGGCTGACATGGCTAGTCGTAAACCCAAAGTGGCACAAACTTACAGAGACAGGCATCCATGACCCAACATCGAACGTGTCGGTCATCAGCGAGTGAATCCAGGCTGTAGCACTGGGCTAGCAGGACTCCGGTGAACCGGGCTGTAGCGGGCTAACAGGACTCCGGTATTCATCGCGTGACATTTCCCCGAAGGGACAGACACAGGAACGAAGAAGGACACATGCCGGCCAGCCTAAGTGTTCCGGAGCAGTAGCAAGCTACCATGGCTCAGTGGAAACACTAGGAGACATTTCCCGGTAAGAGAGGCTACTAAGGATAAACAACTAGATAGTCAGATCCCACACATACCAAGCATTTCAACAACATACACACAATATGCCCGATATGTGCAGATACAACATGGCATCACAACATGACTCTACAACTCAAGTAATTATTCAATAGGCTCCGAGGAGCGAGATATACAAACATGAGTCTCATGACCCAACACTCAGAGCATACAAATCAAAACACAAGCGGAAGCTATCATGTCTGAGCACAGACAACTATAAATGAAAAAGGCTGAGAGGCCTGACTATCTACCAGATCCTGCCGAGGGCACAAGATCGTAGCTGAGGTAACAAGCTAAACGTCGAAGTCCACGCGGAACTACTAGTGAGACTGAAGTCTCTCTGCAAAACATAAAATAGGCAAACGTGAGTACAAATGTACCCAGCAAGACTTACATCAGATCTATCTACATATGCATCATTATCAACAAGGGGGTGGAGGGGTTTGACTGCAGCAAGCCAGCTTTGACTCGGTGGCTATCCTGAACTACGACTGCAAGTAACTCTTTTGAAGTGGCGCACACGAGTCCACATATTCACCAACCAATACACCACTATGGATCCGCTCCCGTCTCCCTACGAGAACGCCATCCATAGCACTCACGCTTATCTTGCGTATTTTAGAGTATCCACTTTCACTTGTCTATGAACTATGCAAGGGGTCCAAGTTTCCATATCCGAGGAATCCGGCTATTCGAATAGAT
>NW_021311369.1:0-1087 GCF_002162155.2 Triticum dicoccoides
AGGAAAAGCTACTAGATGGATCTACTTATATAGGAGCAAGGGGTGGCGGCCAAGGAGGTGGGAGGATGTCCCAAGGCAGCCTAAAACTAAATCTAGGTCGTACAAGGCCAATGGGCCCAAGTGGAGGTGATGTAACACCTCTGGACTTGTAGTTTGACTCGGATTCTGCTGCAGCATCAGATTGTTTCGTCCACAACTCAACGCTCCGGACGAATTTGAAGGTGATTCCAATTGGGTTGGAAAGTGCACGAAATCTAGTTTCCAACAAAAAAAGAATCACCCAATTCGGAGTCCGTATGAAAAACTTGTGTGCGTTTTGAGTCAGGTGTGTCTGTGCAGTCCGAATCTGAATCCAGAACGTGAGAGACTTGGACTCTATCTTCTCTTGGGCCAAAAGTGACGTGAGAGAACTTTTTGGACAGCAAATAAACATCTCTTTGTTCCTTATCTTCATATGTGGATTGTATAAATGTCCCATACACCTGCAATTAGACAAAACACAAAAGTGTGTGAAGTATTTTTGTTCTGGATAACATAAATAGATTATTGAATAGTTTGCACTAGAAATCACCTGACAAATATGCATATATGCAATATTTTTGGTCATATCCAAGGTAGTCATGTCCTCATCATTAGAGGTCATATCAAAATGATTAAACATTGGTTCTTTTGCATCAATAGTTAATTCAATGGGTGCACTCAAAATTGTTGGTATTTTAGTTGTTTGATCACATGGCAAAGTCAAATTATCAACGTAGTCCTCTAAAATAGGTGGTGTGATAAAAGTAGTGGGTAGCTCATCAGATGGTGCATTCAAATTGACAAGGCATTCATCATTCTCATGTAGAGATGGAAGATCAGTACCTTTGTCATTACCTCTTATGATCAACTCAGATGATGTAGCCACTCTCGGGGCCGATGTGTCACATGGTGGAGGCGATGTAGTCCTGATAACAACGGATGTGGTTGTCATAGTATGCCTAGTAGTTGAAGGAACAATCATATCAACTATTGGAATGTGCACCGTGCGCTTGTTCTCCTCGTGGCCAACACGTCGTTTTATTTCCTGTTCAGCTTTGCAAGCAAG
>NW_021311370.1:0-1300 GCF_002162155.2 Triticum dicoccoides
ATTTCATCTTAGCGAGGCCAAGGAAATAAAAATCTGGATGATCGACCGAGAGACATTTAGCACTCCGCTTCTAATGTTCTCCTTGATGTGCTAGGGTAACCCATTCATAGATATGGTTTGATATCTAGAACATCAAGTAAAGGTCGGACTTCGGGAGCAATAGAATCCATAAGAAACAGTTACGGAGGTAAATCCTACGAAATCCTTATGGGGAGGTGGCCAACTTCCTCAATCAAGATACTACAATAACAGGTCTTTCGGCTGGGTGGTGCTGGCCACGACATCCACTTCACCAGTTATCGAGGGACCAATATCATAGTTCTTGGGAAATGCTCCAACCATCATATCTGCCTGAGATTCAGAACTGGTTGGTGTCAGAATATTCCAGACTCATTGAGTCTAGGAAGAAAACGAAAGTTTGCAACACAATTCGATGAGATGACGTTGCGAGATTCTCGGGAAATGAACTACGATAGCAAGCTCCAAAACATGAGCTGGTTCTGCTACACACGTGTGAACACGCTGTCCCAGACAAAACATGATCACTTGGTAGTCTTACAATAAAACACTACCGAGTTCTGGTTGGGAACCATCAGCGAGGATATCGAAGTTCTTTCATAAGTCCGGATTAGCTCTTATGAAGATACTCTTTCTCCTTGAACAAATCAGTCAGTGGCTTGGTGTGCTAGGATACACATATGGAATGAAGATGATCAGTCTATCAAACCACAGAATACTTCGCACGTGCATAACTGACTTGGGATGGTTCCAGAGGAGGTAAAAACATGCTTTCTCGAATTCACGGCGGCAACTTACATCAAATGCATGTGAATCAAAGGAAGTCACTTCTTTCATCCAAACATATACCTCAGAGACGGAACTCGAAGGCATTGTTTACAAAGTTTCCAACACTAGCTTAATGTCCAACAGGATCATGGAGAAGATAAGGATGTTGTCGATGAGCTCAACAACAACTCATCGGAATTCCCATATCACTGGACTTCCACCATCGTGTGAACACGGTGATAGCATTGGTCAGACCCATAAGAATATAATGGTGTATGCTCGAGGAAAACCACGAGTAAGACAACATTACGAATATCGTTGGTTCTGATTTGATTTGACGATAGCCCATACTCAAATCAAAGATTGGATAAGATAATAGATCCAGCAACTGATCACAGGGACCAATCGATGAAGATATCACCTTTCTTCAACACACACTACACAAGAATATCCCTTTGGAACGAACTAAGTTAGGCAAGCTTTTATCTTCCAACTCTCCAAGTTGCTGTTCAGC
>NW_021311371.1:0-1141 GCF_002162155.2 Triticum dicoccoides
AAACAATCACTATACTCTTGTTCATAAGGATAAAAATATTACTTTGCTTCCTATGACTCCTGATTCCATTTTGAAAGATGATATTAATAGAGCTAATAAAGCAAAACAGGAGAAGAATAAGAGTGAAAATCATATTGTGGCAAAAGAATTTGAGCAACAAATGAAGCCTAATAATAAACCATCTAGTGTTGCTTCTGAAATTAAATTGAAAAGTGCATGTTTATTTGCCACCAAATCTGATATTGATGAGCTAGATTTCAGCAAATCTGTTTGCTATGCTTTTGTGTGCAAAGAGGCATTATTTTCATTCGAGGACGTGCCTTCCTCTTTGCCTCCTGCTGTCACTAACATTTTGCAGGAGTTCGCTGACGTCTTTCCACAAGACGTGCCACCGGGATTACCGCCTATTCGAGGGCTTGAGCATCAGATTGACTTAATTCCCGGTGCTTCACTGCCAAACCGTGCACCATACCGTACCAATCCAGAGGAGACGAAGGAGATTATGCGTCAAGTACAAGAGCTTCTCGACAAAGGTTATATACGCGAATCCCTTAGTCCTTGTGCTGTTCCTATTATTCTAGTGCCGAAAAAGGATGGTACATCACGTATGTGTGTTGATTGTAGAGGCATTAATAATATTACTATTCGTTATCGTCATCCTATTCCTAGGCTCGATGATATGCTTGATGAATTGAGTGGCTCTACAATATTCTCCAAAGTTGATTTGCGTAGTGGATACCATCAAATTCATATGAAATTGGGAGATGAATGGAAAACAACATTTAAAACTAAGTTTGGATTATATGAGTGGTTAGTCATGCCTTTTGGGTTAACTAATGCACCTAGTACTTTCATGAGGTTAATGAACGAAGTTTTACGTGCTTTCATTGGACGATTTGTGGTAGTTTACTTTGATGACATATTGATTTATAGCAGATCTTTGGAAGAACATTTGGAACATTTACGTGCTGTTTTTATTGCTCTACGTGATGCACGTTTGTTTGGTAACCTTGGGAAGTGCACCTTTTGCACCGACCGAGTATCTTTTCTTGGCTATGTTGTTACTCCACAGGGAATTGAAGTTGATAAAGCCAAGATTGAAGCTATTGAGAGTTGGCCGCAGCCCAAAACGGTCACACAA
>NW_021311372.1:0-1269 GCF_002162155.2 Triticum dicoccoides
ACCAACCGGGACCAAAAGGTCCGGACGAACCAGGACCAATGGCCCACGTGGCCCGGCCGCCCCCCTGGGCTCACGAACCGGGGCAAATAGCTCCATTGGTCCCGGTTCTGGATTGAACCGGGACTAATGGGCTGAACTGGCCTAGGCCATTGCCCCCTTTTCTACTAGTGGGGGTCACCAATGTAGAGTTCTGTAGAACTGTGTAGTGTGCTTGAGACCAAGAATATCCGCCCCTGCATATTATTGAGTCCCTTCCAAGTGTGCCTTTTCCAGTCAGTCTGCCCTCATACCGCGATTTAGGGAGACCTATCTTCTTAAGGCCAGGAATGAAGTCAACACAAAACCCGATGACATCCTCTGTTTGATGGCCCATGGAGATGCTTCCTTCTGGCCTAGCACGGTTACGGACATATTTCTTTAGGACTCCCATGAACCTCTCAAAGGGGAACATATTGTGTAGAAATACGGGCCCCAGAATGACAATATCGTCGACTAGATGAACTAGGACGTGCGTCATGATATTGAAGAAGGATGGTGGGAACACCAGCTCGAAACTGACAAGACATTGCGCCACATCACTCCTTAGTGTTGGTACGATTTCTGGATCGATCACCTTCTGAGATATTGCATTGAGGAATGCACATAGCTTCACAATGGTTAATCGGTCGTTTTCCGGTAGAAGCCCCCTCAATGCAACCGGAAGCAGTTGTGTCATAATCATGTGGCAGTCATGAGACTTTAGGTTTTGGAACTCTTACTCTGGCATATTTATTATTCCCTTTATATTCGACGAGAAGCCAGTCGGGACCTTCATACTGAGCAGGCATTCAAAGAATATTTCTTTCTCTTCTTTCGTAAGAGCGTAGCTGGCAGGACCTTCATACTGCTTCGGAGGCATGCCCTCTTTTTCGTGCAAGCGTTGCAGGTCCTCCCGTGCCTCAGGTGTATCTTTTGTGTTCCCATACACGCCCAAGAAGCCTAGCAGGTCCACGCAAAGGTTCTTCGTCACGTGCATCACGTCGATCGAAGAGCGGACCTCTAGGTCTTTCCAGTAGGGTAGGTCCCAAAATATAGATTTCTTCTTCCACATGGGTGCGTGATTCTCAGCGTCATTCGGAACAGCTAGTCCGCCGGGACCCTTTCCAAAGATTACGTGTAAATCATTGACCATAGCAAGTACGTGATCACCGGTACGCATGGCGGGCTTCTTCCGGTGATCTGCCTCGCCTTTGAAATGCTTGCCTTTCTTTCTACATTGATGGTTGGTCG
>NW_021311373.1:0-586 GCF_002162155.2 Triticum dicoccoides
CATACCCGCGACCAGGCCACGGCCTTGGCGGACGAAGCTGCTCGAATTCGGCACCTCCCCTCCCCTCCCCTCTGTGTGGTTCCAGGAGAGGAGAGGGCTGAGCGGTTTAAAAAAAATAAAAAATCTATATGAAATAATAATACATAAAAAAGGAAAATTATAACTATAAAAAAATTTAGAAATCTATATAAAATAAAAAAACTATAAGAAAACATTAAAAAATTTATATGAAATAAAAAAGGAAAAAAAAAAGTATGCCTACGGCTAAGCCGTCGGCATAGGTGCCACGTGGCCTCCTCATGTATGCCGACGGCTTAGCCATCGGCATAGGCTGCCTTATCCACCCGCGGGGCGAACCCCCTCCACTCATTCTCTCCTTCCCCCCGAGCTGCGTCGCCGCCGCACCCCCGACCTGCGCCGCCGCCGATGCATTCTGCGCCCCGCCCACTCCACCCCGGCTGCCCCCTCGCCGCTGCCGCACTCCACCCCGCGCACTCCACCCCGCCCCCTCGCTGCACACCCCACCCCTGCCGCCGCCCTCCCCCGCCTCCACACCCGCGTCGCCGCTCCCGCATCCACACCCGCC
>NW_021311374.1:0-880 GCF_002162155.2 Triticum dicoccoides
AAGAAGGACACATGCCGGCCAGCCTAAGTATTCCGGAGCAGTAGCAAGCTACCATGGCTCGGTGGAAACACCAGGAGACATTTCCCCGTAAGAGAGGCTACTAAAGATAAACAACTAGATGGTCAGATCCCACACATACCAAGCATTTCAATAACATACACACAATATGCTTGATATGTGCAATACAACATGGTATCACAAAATGACTCTACGACTCAAGTAGTTTATTCATTAGGCTCCGAGGAGCGAGATATTACAAACAGGGGTCTCATGACCCAACAATCAGAGCATACAAATCAAAGCACAAGCGGAAGCTATCATGTCTGAGTACAGACATCTATAAATGAAAAAGGCTGAGAAGCCTGACTATCTACCAGATACTGCCGAGGGCACAAGATCGTAGCTGAGGTAACAAGCTAAACGTCGAAGTCCACATGGAACTACTAGTGAGACCGAAGTCTCTCTGCAAAAATATAAAATAGGCAAACGTGAGTACAAATGTACCCAGCAAGACTTACATCAGAACTAACTACATATGCATCATTATCAACAAAGGGGATGGTGGGGTTTAACTGCAGCAAGCCAGCTTTGACTCGGTGGCTATCCTGAACTACGACTGCAAGTAACTCTTTTGAGGTGGCGCACACGAGTCCACATATTCACCATATCAATACACCACTATGGATCCGCTCCCGTCTCCCTACGAGAACGCCATCCATAGCACTCACGCTTATCTTGCGTATTTTAGAGTATCCACTTTCACTTGTCTATGAACTGATATAAGCAACCCAGAAGTCCTTTACCGCGGACACGGCTATTCGAATAGATGATGTTAACCCTGCAGGGGTGTACTTCTTCATACATGTTTCCACCACTTAGC
>NW_021311375.1:0-933 GCF_002162155.2 Triticum dicoccoides
TGTCGGCAATCAATACACAAACATATGCAACAATATGATGCATGAACATGGCATGAAGATGTGATGTTGTTTGAGCTAATGCAACTGGTATCCATTTGGTTTGAAGTCCATTTGAACCAAAGGTTCAAATGCATCTCCAAATTAAGCTCCTATATATGCCATAATGTGTTTCCTCATATTCAGCATGTATAAGTTGGTTTGTCATGCATGAAACTAGTACAGATGGAAAGATTGCATTTTTCTGATAATTTTTCATATATAAATTATTTTAATCTGAGCTACGGTTGAATTGATATGAATTTTTGAAGTTTAAAACAATTTCTGGAATTTCCTGATTTAATTTAAATCCAGAAATCATATATTGCGCCAGCATGACGTCAGCACGACGTCAGTGGTCAACGGCGGCTGGCTGGGGTCAAACCTGACGTGTGGGGTCCACACATCAGTGACACTGGGGTTAACCCCGAGTCAAACCTGGGCTGATTAGCTTTGACTAAGCCCTGGGGCCCACTCGTCAGCGTCAGTAGGTGGGGATTAGTGCCTAATTAACAGAGCCACGTCAGCTCGCCGGAGTTCTGGCCGGCGGTGACCAATAGCGCGGCGGCGACTCGCCGGACTTGCGCTACAAGCGGCGTTTGGTCGCGCGAAGACCACCGGGGCGTAGCCCGTCGTCGTCCGCAACCAGGGGAGCTGGTGGGGGGCTGCGGGGGCGCCGGAGCTCGCCGGAGCAAAGCTCGCGGCGGCGGCCGGAGCTCGGCTTCGAGCGGGAACGGGCTGCGGGGCACGGGGAGGCCACCTGAGGGGCTCGGCGGCACCCTCGTGGCACTGGGAGCGCGATGGAAGGCTCGGTTTGGGCGGAGGCGGGCCGAGACGGCGGCGGCGACATGGACGGCGGCGAGAGGCTTCGGCCGTGGTGGGGAACGGCGCTACGGC
>NW_021311376.1:0-547 GCF_002162155.2 Triticum dicoccoides
TAAGACAGGGTGGCAGTGGTGTCACGTGCTCGTCTCGGCTTCCGTCGTCGCTACCGCGACGACGTCCGCCTAGACTCGCGTTACGCTAAGACAGAGTGGCAGTGGTGTCACGTGCTCGTCTCGGCGTCCGCCGTCTCTACCGCGACGATATCCGCCTTAACTCGCGTTACACTAAGACATGGAGGCAGTGGTGTCACGTGCTCGTCTCGGCGTCCGTCGTCGCTACCACGACGACGTCTGCCTCGACTCGCGTTACACTAAGACAGGGTGGCAGTGGTGTCACGTGCTCTTCTCGGCATCCGTCGTCGCTACCGTGACGACGGACGCCGAGACTCGCGTTACACTAAAACAGGGAGGCAGTTGTGTCACGTGCTTGTCTCGGCTTCCATCGTCTCTACCGCGATGACGTCCGCCTCGACTCGCGTTATGCTAAGACAGGGAGGCAGTGGTGTCACGTGCTCGTCTCGGCGTCCGTCGTCGCTACCGCGACGACGTCCGCCTCGACTCGCGTTACGCTAAGACAGGGAGGCACTGGTGTCACGTGCTC
>NW_021311377.1:0-1512 GCF_002162155.2 Triticum dicoccoides
CGATTCATCTGTTACTTGCTGCGGTAGCTGAACCCCCTTTATCCTTTGCATGACCTGTCATTGCCACAGTAAATAGATGAAACCCACTAGCATGAGTAGGAGTTGTTTGAGCCCTGATGTGCCTACTCATTCATGTTTGTTTGTCATGCCTGCTACTGCTTAGAGTTGAGTCAGGTCTGATTCATCGGGGATGAATCAGAGGTGTGTGAACATGTCCTACTGTGTGTGAGCTAAGTGTGTGAACACGATTTGGTAAAGGTAGCGGTGAGAGGCCATGTAGGAGTACATGGTGGGTTGTCTCATTGCAGCCGTCCTCAGGAACTGAGTTCTGTGTTTGTGATCCATGATTCAGCTACTACCATGCATTGGGCCCGAAACCAATGGACCCTCTCGGCTTCTTGATCACCCTTGTCCTCTGTCCAGGAGTTGCAAGTAGTTTCTGGTGTTTGTAGTATGTTGGAGGCCGTGGGCAGCGCTGACCGTAGGGGTGGGCTGTGATGCGGTAGGCACGTGGCATGGTGTACCGGGCGCCCGTTTGGTGTCTCGGGAACCCTGTTCACATCGTTTGGGGCTGTGAGCGAAACTCCGGCCAGATCTCCTCATGGATGGAACCCGAATAGGCGATAAACCTGGACTAGAGACTCGAGTGTTTAGGCAGGCCGTGGCCGACACCCACGTTGGGCTTCCGCTTGAAGGTTGCCGAGTACATGTCGTGTAAACGGCGATAAGTGGTGAGAGCGTGTGTGAAGAAGTACACCCCTGCAGGGTTAACATCATCTATTCGAATAGCCGTGTCCGCGGAAAAGGACTTCTGGATTGCTTATATCAGTTCATAGACAAGTGAAAGTGGATACTCTAAAATACGCAAGATAAGCGTGAGTGCTATGGATGGCGTTCTCGTAGGGAGACGGGAGCGGATCCATAGTGGTGTATTGATATGGTGAATATGTGGACTCGTGTGCGCCACCTCAAAAGAGTCGCTTGCAGTCGTAGTTTAGGATAGCCACCGAGTCAAAGCTGGCTTGCTGCAGTTAAACTCCACCACCCCTTTGTTGATAATGATGCATATGTAGTTAGTTCTGATGTAAGTCTTGCTGGGTACATTTGTACTCACGTTTGCCTATTTTATGTTTTTGCAGAGAGACTTCAGTCTCACTAGTAGTTCCACGTGGACTTCGACGTTTAGCTTGATACCTCAGCTACGATCTTGTGCCCTCGGCAGGATCTGATAGATAGTCAGGCTTCTCAGCCTTTTTCATTTATAGATGTCTGTACTCAGACATGATAGCTTCCGCTTGTGCTTTGACTTGTATGCTCTGATTGTTGGGTCATGAGACCCATGATTGTAATATCGCGCTCCTCGGAGCCTATTGAATAAATTACTTGAGTCGTAGAGTCATGTTGTGATGCCATGTTGTATTTGCACATATCGAGCATATTGTGTGTATGTTATTGAAATGCTTGGTATGTGTGGGATCTGACCATCTAGTTGTTTATCTTTAGTAGCCTCTC
>NW_021311378.1:0-1560 GCF_002162155.2 Triticum dicoccoides
TCACTCCAACAATTGTGGATCATGCATAGTGACACTTGTGGCCACCACTAGGAATCTGATTCTGATCTGCGTGTTCCATTGGACCTCTATTAGACTATTTATAGTGGGAGAAGCTTAGATATTAACATCATACACTACAATACAAGTTTGCTTATATGGCAAGTAGTTAATGAAAAGAGATGTGTTTGTGTTAACATAATATGTTACTGTAACATCACACCTATATCAAGACAAAATGAGTCTATAACCTAACACAGTCTTTTTATAGATGAAGATGCAGTCTTAGTTGTGTTAGGTTGATCTCTATCCCGTTCGAACCCAACGGGTCGAACGGGCCCCTGTCTCGCGCCCTGATCGGGGGCGCCCAACCAAACCATGGTTGATGGGCCCCTGTCGCCAGCGCAATATAAAGAGGTGGGGTGCCGGGGCACGTATCACGAGGTTGACCGTGCACCACAACACCACTGACACACCAATCCGATCTAGGGTTTGCGCTAGGCCGACGGGAAGCTCCACCGCCACCACCTCGCCCACACTCTGCCATCACCATGGCCGGTGCTGGATCGAGTTCATCCGCACCAGGAGAAGGTAGGTTACCGGATCTACTAGCCTACTCCGATCATAAGGTTCTATCAATGGTATCAAATAGCCAGATCGGGCTAGAAGATTTTCGGTAAAAGAATACATCAAAGAAACAGAAAGAAATCCCCTTTCCCATGAACCCTAGACAGGGCAAAGAAACCTCAAAGAAAATTTGCGCCGCTGCACATGGCCGCGCCGTTCCTCTCGATCCCGAATCGCATCGGCAAGCCGAGGATTCGGGAAGAAGAACCACCCCACGGGGCAAAGGGCACCGCGACCAAACCGCTCGACGGCGGCGCGCTCACTGCAAGGTGGACGCACAACCGGCGAGGGGGAAGGCCACGACGCCGCAACTGTTCGCTTCGTCGCCCTCGGGCACACAAGGGAGCAGAGGAGAGCTCTGCCCTTTCCTCTCTCTGTCACAGGGAGTGGATAATGGAGACAGTACAAACAGAAAAAGTAAGGGAAAAAGGGTGCTCGTGCGGCGCGGTGGCGCGCTGTCCCCGCCGGCGGCCGGCGGAGCCCCAATCCCGCGGCACAGCTTGGCCGCGTCTCTCTCTCGCTCGCTCTCTCTGTTACAGAGAAGGAGGTGGTAAAGGGAGGAAAGGGGGAGAGAGCGGCTCGCGCGGCGCGGTTGCCCGACGCTGTCGCCGGTAGCCGGCGGCCGGCGTGGTTTTTCCGCGCGGCGGCGAGGCTCGAAACCCTCGATGAGGGAGAGAACGAGCGAGCGGCACGCGAAGAGGAAATGAGGCTAGGGTTCGGGCGTTGTGGCTGGCCAGGCGTTTTTGTTCAGCTGAAGATGGCGCAGGACCGTTGGATTGCATCGGACGGCCACAGAGCTAACCCTAGTCGTAGCTGGGCCTTTTGGGCCAAAAGAGCAGTTGGGCGCAGCCGCATGCTAGACCGCGGCCGGCAGCCGCGCAGGCGCTGGGCCAAGGCTGCAGCTGCGGGCGGCCCAGGCCAGGTCGAGGCGGCTCG
>NW_021311379.1:0-1066 GCF_002162155.2 Triticum dicoccoides
TAAAAATACAAATAATATATCAAAAAATTAAGAAAAATAAAACTAATTCAATTCAAAATGTTAAAAATACAAATAATATATCAAAAAATTCAGAAAAATAAAACTAATTCAATTCAAAATTTTATACGCCTAGGCAGGAGTACGACAGCGACGACAGCAGCGACGACGACGGCGGCAACTTAGAAGGCGACGACTACCAGTACAACGGCGGCGGCTATGAAGACTACGAGTATGCATATTATACGCCTAGGCAGGAGTATGACTAAATCACTCCAAATTTCATGTATCATCAGTGGTATCTCGAATCATTCGAAAATGGACACCAAACACATCACGGGTAATATAATTCACATGATCCATTCAACAAAGTTTGGTACAATAAATTATTACACATCATTTCTTCCCTTGTGTCCCTGCTTGCTTACGATTGTGCCGTATCCATGGAGCATCCTCATTATTTAACTTAATGCTTGGGTCGGTGTTCATTTTGAAGGGCGGAATTTCAGCAAACATATTATAATCTTCTGACATGTCTGTCTTGTCCTCCACTCCCACGATGTTTCTTTTCCCTGAAAGAACAATGTGGCGCTTTGGATCATCGCATAATGTACTGATCATTTTCTTATCTTTCCGTTTCCTCGGTTTGCTACTCATGTCCTTCACATAGAAAACCTGAGCGACATCTTTCGCTAGGACGAATGGTTCGTCAAGGTAACCAAGATTGTTGAAATCCACCATTGTCATTCCGTATTGCTGGTCCACCTTTACCCCACCTCCTGTTAGCTTGAACCATTTGCACCGGAACAAAGGGACCTTAAAGGAGGGTCCATAGTCAAGTTCCCATATCTCCTCTATGTAACCATAATATGTGACCTTTTGCCCATTCTCGGTTGCTGCATCAAAGCGGACACCACTGTTTTGGTTGGTGCTCTTTTTATCTTGGGCGATCGTGTAAAATGTATTCCCATTTATCTCGTACCCTTGGAAAGTCGTTATAGTCGAAGATGGTGTCTTGGCCAACATGTACAGCTGATCTACAACATCATTGTCATTCATTAAATGTTTT
>NW_021311380.1:0-555 GCF_002162155.2 Triticum dicoccoides
CCCGCCGCCCGTACGCGCCCGGCCCGCTCCATACACACACACACGCATACAAACATACACACATACACACACACACACGCATACACACATATATACACACATACACACACACATACACACATACACACACACATACACACAGACACACAGACACACACACTACACGTGCACACATATAAACACACTACACACACATACACATATTTTTTTTACTTATTTTCTGTGTTTTCTAATGTTTAATTAGATGAATTAGAACTATCTAGTTAATTTATTTTTTTAGAATGTTAGAAATGTTATGTTAGATGAATTAGAAATATATATGTTAATATTTAGTTGAACTAGTTGAATTAATATATAGATCGAACTAGTTTATTTTTAGTAAATGCTTAGAACTAGTTGAATTAATTAATATATAGAACTAGTTTATTTTTAGTAAATGGTTAGTTGAACTAGTTGAATTAATATAACTAGATTATTTTTAGTAAATGCTTAGTTAAACTAGTTGAATTAATATATAGAACTAGTTTATTTTTAGTAAATGCTTAGTTTGAACTA
>NW_021311381.1:0-1521 GCF_002162155.2 Triticum dicoccoides
ATCACGAGTGTTGATGACCGACACGTAAACGCACCACGGGGTTTATTAATTGTGGAAATCACTCCAGGACCCCAAAATAGTCAGTAATAGTCCATGAAATGGGCCAGAATTGGCCAAAACTATGAGTGTTGATGACCGACACGTAAGTGCATCTTGGGGTTCAACAATTATGGAAATCGCTTCGTGACCGCAAAACGGTGAGTAATAGTCCATGAAATGGTCCAGAATCGTCAAAAACCGCGAGTGTTGATGTCTGACATGTGAACGCAACCCGGGGTTCGTTAATCATGGAAATCACTCTGGGACCCCAAAAAAGTGAGTAATAGTCCACAAAAGGGGCCAGAATCGGCGAAAACTGTGACTGTTGATGACCGACATGTAAGCGCACCTTGGGGTTCAATAACTATGGAAATCGCTGTGGGATACCTAAACGGTGAGTAATAGTCCACAAAACGGATCAGAATTTGCCAAAACTATGAGTGTTGATGACGGGCACGTAAACGCACCGCAGGGATCGTCAATCATGGAAATCAGTCTGGGACCCCAAAATGGTGAGTAACAGTGCATAAACTGTACCAGAATCGGCCAAAATTGTGAGTGTTGATGAACGACATGTTAACGCACCCCGATGTTCGTCAATCGTGGAAATCTCTTCCGGACCCCAAAACTGAGTATTAGTCCAAGAAACGGGACAGAATCGGCCCGAACTGCGAGTCTTGACGACCAACACGTAAGCACATCTTGGGGTCCGCCAACCATGGAAATTGCTTTCGGACTCTAAAACGGTGAGTAATAGTCCATGAAAGAGCCCTAAATCGGTAAGACCTATGGTTATTGATCAACGATACATAAACGCACCCCGGGGTTCGTCAATCATGGAAATTGCTCAGGGACCCGAAATCAGTGAGTAATAGTCCTTGAAAGGGGCCAAAATCGGCCAAAACTGCAAATGTTGATGACCGACACATAAACACACCGGTGTTCGTCGATCGTGGAAATCACTACGTGACCCCAAAACTGAGTAATAGTCCTAGAAACGGGCCAGAATAGGCCAAAACTGCGATTGTTGATGACCGACACGTAACCGCACCTTGGGGTTCGACAGCCATGGAAATCGCTTTGGGACCCCAAAAAGGTGAGTAATAGTCCACGAAACGGGCCAGAATCGACAAATATCACGAGTGTTGATGACCGACACGTAAACGCACCACGGGGTTTATTAATTGTGGAAATCACTCCAGGACCCCAAAATAGTCAGTAATAGTCCATGAAATGGGCCAGAATTGGCCAAAACTATGAGTGTTGATGACCGACACGTAAGTGCATCTTGGGGTTCAACAATTATGGAAATCGCTTCGTGACCGCAAAACGGTGAGTAATAGTCCATGAAATGGTCCAGAATCGTCAAAAACCGCGAGTGTTGATGTCTGACATGTGAACGCAACCCGGGGTTCGTTAATCATGGAAATCACTCTGGGACCCCAAAAAAGTGAGTAATAGTCCACAAAAGGGGCCAGAATC
>NW_021311382.1:0-1085 GCF_002162155.2 Triticum dicoccoides
AAGTAGTGACATGATATGGCCAATATCATATAGCTCCTTTGATCTTCATCTTCGGGGCTCCATGATCATCTTGTCACCGGCACGACACCATGATCTCCATCATCATGATCTCCATCATCGTGTCTTCATGAAGTTGTCACGCCAACGACTACTTCTACTTCTATGACTAACGCGTTTAGTAATAAAGTAAAGTAGTTTACATGGCGTTCTTTAATGACACGCAGGTCATACAAAAAATAAAGACAACTCCTATGGCTCCTGCCGGTTGTCATACTCATCGACATGCAAGTCGTGATTCCTATTACAATAGCATGAACATCTCATACATGACATATAGATCATTCATCATTCATCACAACTTTGGCCATATCATATCACAAAGCACTTGCTGCAAAAACAAGTTAGACGTCCTCTAATTGTTGTTTGCAAGTTTTACGTGGCTGAAGTAGGGTTCTAGCAAGAACGTTTTCTAAACCTACGTGAAACCACAACGTGATTTGTCAACTTCTATTTACCCTTCATAAGGACCCTTTTCATCGAATCCGCTTCAACTAAAGTAGGAGAGACAGACACCCGCCAGCCACCTTATGCAACTTGTGCATGTTAGTCGGTGGAACCGGTCTCACGTAAGCGTACGTGTAAGGTTGGTCCGGGCCGATTCATCCCACAATACCGCTGAAGCAAGATAAGACTAGTAGCGGCAAGAAAGTTGACAAATCTACGCCCACAACCAATTGTGTTCTACTCGTGCAAGAAGAACTACGCATAGACCTAGCTCATGATGCCACTGTTGGGTAACGTTGCAGAAAACAAAAAATTTTCTACTCGTTTCACCAAGATCATCTAGGAGTTCATCTAGCAACGAGTCATTGGATGCATCTACGTACCTTGTAGATCGCGAGCGGAAGCGTTCAAAGAACGGGGATGATGTAGTCGAACACGACGTGATTCGAATCACCGGAGATCCTAGCACCGAACGGACGGCACCTCCGCGTTCAACACACGTACGGAACAGCCACGTCTCCTCCTTCTTGATCCAGCAAGGGAGGGAGGAGAGGTTGAGGGAGATGGCACCAGCAGCAGCA
>NW_021311383.1:0-1331 GCF_002162155.2 Triticum dicoccoides
CTGAGTAGTTTTTATAGTTTTTTTTCTTTTCTGCTTTATTTTTTTCTTCTATTTATTTCTGACTAGTTTTCCCCCTTTTTTGCTATATTTATTTTCTTCTATTTATTTATGAGTAGTTTTTATATAGTTTGTTCCATTTCTACTTTATTTATTTTCTTCTATTTATTTCTGAGTAGTTTTTTATATAGTTTTTTCTTTTATGCTTTATTTATTTTCTTCTATTTATTTCTGAGTAGTTTTTTATATAGTTTTTTTTGCACATGCCATGTGGGTGAAATGATGATATCATGCCAAGTGTCAACCTTTTCAGAGTTCATATGTAGTGCTTTTCAATTTCATGGTCATTTACCTCAAAACAAATTAGTAAATGCATCAAAAATATCAAATTATGTCAGAAAGGGTTCAAAGTTGACGACATGGCTTTGAATGGTGCATAATGAATGCAAAAACGTCCGGAGTTGTAATAAGTTATTAAAATTTTAAATAGCTGGTGTAACATATGAGTTTTAGTCCGAAACCCTGATACTTCGAAAGAGTGTCCAGTTTGTACACGAGGTGCATCCAGTTTTTTCCGTAACCATCTCTACTTTTTTGCACATGCCATGTGGGTGAAATGATCATACCATGCCAAGTTTCAACCTTTTCAGAGTTTATTTATAGTGATTTTCAATTTCAGGGTCATTTAGCTCAAAGCAAATCAGTAAGTGCATAAAAAATATCAAATTATGTCAGAAAGGGTTGAAAGTTGACGACGTGGCTTTGAATGGTGCATAATGAACGCACAAAAAGTCAGGAGTTGTAATAAGTTATTAAAATTTTGAATAGCCGGTGTAACAGATGAGTTATCGTCCGGAACCCTGATACTTCGAAAGAGAGTGTCCAGTTTGTACACGAAGTGCATCCAGTTTTTGTCGTAACCATCTTTACTTTTTTGCACATGCCAGGTGGGTGAAATGATGATACCATGCCAAGTTTCAACCTTTTCAGAGTTCATTTGTAGTGCTTTTCAATTTCAGGGTCATTTAGCTCAAAACAAATCAATAAATGCATCAAAAATATCAAATTATGTCAGAAAGAGTTGAAAGTTGACGACGTGGCTTTGAATGGTGCATAATGAACGCACAAAAAGTCTAGAGTTGTAATAAGTTATTCAAATTTTGAATAGCCAATGTAACAGATGAGTTTTCGTCTGAAACCCTGATACTTCGAAATAGAGTGTCCAGTTTGTACATGAAGTGCATCCAGTTTCTGTCGTAACCATCTCTACTTTTTTGCACATGCCACATGAGTGAAATGATGATACCATGCCAAGTTTCAACGTTTTCAGAGTT
>NW_021311384.1:0-1102 GCF_002162155.2 Triticum dicoccoides
GAGACAGACACCCGCCAGCCACCTTATGCAACTAGTGCATGTTTGTCGGTGGAACCGGTCTCACGTAAGCGTACGTGTAAGGTTGGTCCGGGCCGCTTCATCCCACGATGCCGCCGAATCAAGATAAGACTAGTAACGGCAAGCATATTGAACAATATCGACGCCCACAACTACTTTGTGTTCTACTCGTGCAAAGAATCTACGCAATAGACCTAGCTCATGATGCCACTGTTGGGGAACGTAGCAGAAATTCAAAATTTTCCTACGTGTCACCAAGATCTATCTATGGAGAGACTAGCAACGAGGGGAAGGAGAGTGCATCTACATACCCTTGTAGATCGCTAAGCGGAAGCGTTCAAGTGAACGGGGTTGATGGAGTCGTACTCGTCGTGATTCAGATCACCGATGATCCTAGTGTCGAACGGACGGCACCTCCACGTTCAACACACGTACAGCTCGACGATGTCTCCCACGCCTTGATCCAGCAAGGAGAGAGGGAGAGGTTGAGGAAGACTCCATCCAGCAGCAGCACAACGGCGTGGTGGTGATGGAGGAGCGTGGCAATCCTGCAGGGCTTCGCCAAGCACCTACGGGAGAGGAGGAGGTGTCACGGGAGGGAGGGAGGCGCCAAGGGCTCAGGTATGGATGCCCTCCCTCCCCTCCACTATATATAGGGGCAGGGGAGAGGGGGGAGGCGCAGCCTTGCCCCTTCCTCCAAGGAAAGGGTGCGGCTAAGAGGGGGGAGGAGTCCATCCTCCCCAAGGCACCTCGGAGGTGCCTTCCCCCTTTAGGACTCTCCCCTTTTTCCTATATCTTGGCACATGGGCCTCTAGGGGCTGGTGCCCTTGGCCCATGTAGGCCAAGGCGCACCCCCTACAGCCCATGTGCCCCCCCGGGGCAGGTGGCCCCACCCGGTGGGCCCCCGGGACCCTTCCGGTGGTCCCGGTACAATACCGATGACCCCGAAACTTGTCCCGATGGCCGAAACAGGACTTCCTATATATAAATCTTTACCTCCGGACCATTCCGGAACTCCTCGTGACGTCCGGGATCTCATCCGGGACTCCGAACAACATTCGGTAACCACATACAAACTTCCTTT
>NW_021311385.1:0-1855 GCF_002162155.2 Triticum dicoccoides
CTTCTTGTGTGTTCAGTATGCGGCATTCAAAGCGACGTCATCAATTTCCAACATGTTCTAACATCATTTGTTGTTTTTAGTCATTTACCTAATTGTTTAGAGAGCTAAATGACCGTGAAATTGAAAATCACTACAAAATAAACTGTGATAATGTTGAAACTTGGCATGGTATCATCATTTCACCCGCATAGAATGTGCGAATGAGTAGAGACGGTTACGGCAAAAACTGGACGCACTTTGTGTACAAACTGGACAATCTCTTTCGGAGTATCAGGGTTTCGGACGAGAACTCATCTGTTACATGGGCACTTCAATGTTTTTTAAACTTATTTGAAATCCGGACTTCTTGTGTGTACAGTATGCAGTATTCAAAGCGACGTCATCAATTTCCAACATGTTCTGACATCATTTGCTGTTTTTCAGTCATTTACCTAATTGTTCGGAGAGCTAAATGACCGCGAAATTGAAAATCACTACAAAATGAACTGTGAAAATGTTGAGACTTGGCATGGTATCATCATTTCACCTAGCATGTGCAAAAGAGTAGAGAGGGTCATGGCAAAAACTGGATGCACTTCGTGTACAAACTGGACAATCTCTTTCGGAGTATCAGGGTTTCGGACGAGAACTCATCTGTTACATTGGCACTTCAATGTTTTTTAAACTACTTTGAACTCCGGACTTCTTGTCTGTTCAGTGTGCAACATTCAAAGTGACATCATCAATTTCCAACTTGTTCGGACATCATTTGTTCTTTTTCAGTCATTTACCTAATTGTTTAGAGAGCTAAACGACTGTGAAATTGAAAATCACTACAAAATGAACTGTGAAAATATTGAAACTTGGCATGGTATCATCATTTCACCCGCATAGAATGTGCGAAAGAGTAGAGAGGGTCACGGCAAAAACTGGACGCACTTCATGCACAAACTGGACAATCTCTTTTGGAGTATCGGGGTTTCGGACGAGAACTCATCTGTTACATGGGCACTTCAATGTTTTTTAAACTTATTTGAACTCCCGACTTCTTTTGTGTTCAGTATGCAGCATTCAAAGCGACGTCATCAATTTCCAACATGTTCTGACATCATTTACTATTTTTCAGTCATTTACCTAATTGTTTAGAGAGCTAAATGACCGTGAAATTGAAAATCACTACAAAATGAACTGTGAAAATGTTCAAACTTGGCATGGTATCATCAATTCACCCGCATAGCATGTGCGAAAGAGTAGAGAGGGTCACAGCAAAAAATGGACGCACTTCATGTACAAACTGCACAATCTCTTTCGGAGTATCAGGGTTTCGGACGAGAACTCATCTGTTACATGGGCACTTCAATGTTTTTTAAACTTATTTGAACTCCAGACTTCTTGTGTGTTCAGTATGCAACATTCAAAGCGACGTCATCAATTTCCAACATGTTCTGACATCATTTACTATTTTTTAGTCATTTACCTAATTGTTTAGAGAGCTAAATGACCGTGAAATTGAAAATCACTACAAAATGAACTGTGAAAATGTTGAAACTTGGCATGGTATCATCATTTCACCCGCATAGCATGTGTGAATGAGTAGAGGCGGTTACGGCAAAAACTGGACGCACTTTGTGTACAAACTGGACAATCTCTTTCGGAGTATCAAGGTTTCGGACCAGAACTCATCTGTTACATGGGCACTTCAATGTTTTTTAAACTTATTTGAACTCCGAACTTCTTGTGTGTTCAGTATGCAATATTCAAAGCGACGTCATCAATTTCCAACATGTTCTGACATCATTTGCTGTTTTTCAGTCATTTACCTAATTGTTTAGAGAGCTAAATGACCGTGAAATTGAAAATCACTACAAAATGAACT
>NW_021311386.1:0-1303 GCF_002162155.2 Triticum dicoccoides
GTCGATCCGTCACTGCGAATACGGTTCAGTCGGCTCATAGCCCCAGATCGCCCCCGCGGCGTGAAGGGCGCGAGAATCGGCGAGATCAATATGGCGACCGACTCGACCGAGATGATAGGCGTCGAGTGCCCAATTCCCCTCCGAGGGGTGGGTCTTACGCTCCTCGGCAGCAAGATGACAGGCGTCAGTACAGTACAGGGCGAAGGGTTCCAGTCGACCCCAGAGAACCAGGCTTCGACGCGCGATCCATTATCGTGCAAGGTTTGGTCGACCGGAACAGAGCCCATCGAGGCGGACTCGACAGAGATGCACCCACAAGCAGTCGAGTGCATGTTTCTGGTCCTGAATGTTTCAGCAGAGCTATCAGAGCCGCAGTTATCCCTCCCAATTTCAGGTTGGCAACAGGAGTCAGCAAGTTCACTGGTGAGTCTAAGCCTGAAACTTGGCTTGAAGACTACCGAGTGGCAGTTCAGAATGGCGGTGGGAACGACGAGGTGGCCATGAAGCATTTGCCCCTCATGCTGGAAGGTTCTGCCAGGGCATGGTTGACTCAATTACCTCCTAGCAGCATTTACACTTGGGAAGATCTGTCCCGAGTGTTCATCAGAACGTTTGAAGGAACTTGCAAGCGACCAGCTGGATTGACAGAGTTGCAAGTCTGCGTGCAGAAGGCTAATGAGACTCTCAGAGAGTATATTCAGAGGTGGATCACTTTGCACCACACTATGGAGAACGTGTCTGATCATCAGGCAGTCTGCGCCTTCAAAGATGGCGTCAAGAACAGAGAACTGAGTTTGAAGTTTGGTCGAACCGGTGACATGACTTTGAGTCGGATGATGGAGATTGCTACCAAGTACGCAAACGGCGAAGAAGAAGACCGACTCCAAAGCGGCAAGCACAAGCCGAGTCAGTCGAAAAAAGGAAACACCAGTCGGAAACAGAAGCGGAAGGCTGAACCGGCAGCTCCTGGAGAGGCTCTGGCCGTGACTCAGGGAAAGTTTAAGGGGAAACCAAAAGGATCCTGGAACCCCAAGAAGGTAAAGGATAAAGAAGGGAACGACGTAATGGATATGCCATGTCACATCCACACGAAGAAAGACGAAGAGGGGAATATCATCTACCCAAAGCACACCACTCGCCAATGTCGACTCCTGATCCAGCAGTTTCAGGGAAAACAGTCTAAGGACAAGGAGAAGGAGTCGGACAAGGCTGAAGACAAGGAGGACAGTGAGGAAGGATATCCGCATATCAACTCCACTTTGATGATCTTTGCAGATGTGGAAAGCAGGAGTCGACTGAAAGT
>NW_021311387.1:0-2258 GCF_002162155.2 Triticum dicoccoides
AAAAAAAAAACACAAAGCATCATTATGTACAAAGGAGACTGGACCACACCTGCCAGTTTACTGAATCTGTCCAACAATAGGATGTAATACACATAGTATAAGAATACCTGACATCGCATTGTAAGGTTGATCAACTTTGTGATATCCCCGGGAGCGAGTGTGAGTTCACTGGGAGCCGTCAACGAAGCATCACTTGACCCATCTGATGTGTTGTTGCCCCCCTCGTAGTCTGCAAGGTATGATAGAGAATATACAAAACCGATGATTCTATACCAAAAGTATGTTGACGATATTTGCACAGAATTAAACCTGGACCCAATGAGTAACTATAGTCAAGTTTGTCAGCTAAGGGTATATTATCTGTGTTGTATTCATCAACATTTGCCCCCAAGGAATGGCCTGCAACACATCATGTATACACACTATGAGCAGGGCATGATGTTAGCCATGGTACAGCTAAATCTGATAGCGGAACATGTACCTGTAGGCAAACCTGCCACCTTTGTATCTTGAGTTGGCTTGCTTTTTGAATTTTCCATACGTACCTATGAATTGCCAGATCCATGAGACTCCAAGATCATTGCTTGATATATGCACTACTTCACTGATACAATTATGGTACTATGAATATTTTGTAGACTTCATGAGGTTGAGCATGGATCAAGTGGACAAATGTCAGATGAAGTAACGAAGACTGCAGTAATTGCCAAGAGGGCACCTCCAGATAATATTCATAGGGTTGCGGAACAACCGGGTCTGCGGTCTGTCCAGGTATGGACTGGCCTGAAGCCCGGTTCATACATGTAACTTAGATTGAAGTCACGAACTTAATAGAATAAAATTATGAGTACTCTCTCCGCACGGCCTCGTGCTTGGACTAATAGGGTGATTATCAACAACGTTTGTCCCATCCATCTGATATTCTACACCGTCAATACTCACTTGTTCATTATGCGGAACAACCGGTTGTCCAGTCGGTTCAAGTGTCAATCCATCTGAGTGTCGTTCATACAAGTAAGCGAGATCAACTCCATAAATAAATAGTGGAGGAATCATGGTAAATTGACGATCCAACTGTCATAAATGGGGTACTCAGGTAGTTCTCACCATCATTTGTCGCATCAAAATTATCTGCAACAACGTCATTATAGGAAATCACAATCGGGATATAGCTTGACATGTATAGCAAGTTTTATAGTCCAACATTTACCTCTAGGTACACCTGACGATTTGCTTTGTGGATTCCCCATACATACCTACAAGCAAAGTTTTCATAATATTAACAATCGCTTGTGAACTGAAGTTGTCTCCCATCTTCATGATCTTATTTTGTTATGTTTCCTTCCGTTGTAGCAGGTATACAACAGTCCTGGTCTCCTTATTGGGAGGTTTTCTGTAAACAGTCATGTTCTGAGGGAATAGTACTTCCAGCCCCTAAATTGTTTGATGTAATGGAGTATGCTTACTGGAAAGGCTGCTTCTTGGCCCGTGCAAAGTTAGAAGAACAAGCAACACACCCAGCAATCAAAGTAAGTAAAAGCAACACTCTCAGTTATGCAAACATGTACAGTAACCGGATCTTGCTGGAATGGGTCATGAAAATGTACAGCAACTTGCGTAAACAGGTCCTAAGCGATTATGTTGCACATTTCAGAAAATGCTCCAGGAAAGGAAGACGTGTGCTTAATGTATATGTACACTAAGATTGCCGACATTGACCAACACAAGTAAGTAGAAGCAACCAACTCAAATATGCAGTTTCAGAACGTTTGTTTGGCCTATGATGCTACAGCAAAGATAGTCATTATAGATTATGTATGTATGTTTTCAACATAGGTAGTGAGCGATTATTGATTATAAACTTGCAATACGTACAACAGAAGTTGGATTCTGGGGGCGTCCAGAAGCGGATCGCCGTGCGATCCTGGGCATCTCGTAGACGGGATCGCGGCCCGGTCTCCCAGTCCACGTCCTTCAAGTCGCCGCCTCCTGATATGATTCTGTATGACCTTGTGTAATAACTATTGTGTATGAACTTGCATTACTTACTACTGAAAGGGGAGCAGCGCCTGTTGAGACCCTGTGCGTGTCCAGAAGGGGGTCGCCGTGGGATCGGGGTCGTGATCGCCGGCGTATCTTAATCGGGATCGCGGCCCCGTCACCTCGGCCGATCCCACAGCAGATAGCCGCCTCCTGCAATAGAGACGGCGTAGGTTTGGATCGACCGCGGCACCGGGATGGATCGGCCGCGGAGGGGG
>NW_021311388.1:0-2018 GCF_002162155.2 Triticum dicoccoides
AGTTATTGTTATTCCATGTTCTATTCAGGAACATCTGAAGAGCATATGTGTGTGCACTTGTTTATTCATTAACTCATAATTATTTTAACAGATAGTCAGGTTGGTCACCGCGAGGTAGAATTCATTTCAATACCTGCTACAATTGATCTACTCCCAGATAGTAACATTTTACTTCGTCGGCATCCACTCAAATCAACATCCAGTGAAGGAGACCACACTATCTCTTTGATTATAACAAGAACTAAGAGCTACACAGAGTTCATGTTGCACAATCAGACCGCCCTATCACTTTTATTGTGACAAATCAGCTATGCCGATACGGATCGGCAAAGGAAATCAGCTAAACCTGCATACATACCTGGCAGCTCCATTAGATAGATCTTTTATACGGGAACCCCAAGAATAACTGCATCAGACGGGATCGAAACTCCCTTTCCACCGACTGCGCGAGGATGGCCAGCCCCTCACGTGTTGGGGAACGTAGCAGAATTTTAAAATTTTCTACGCATCATCAAGATCAATCTATGGAGTCATCTAGCAACGAGGGAGAGGAGAGTGCATCTACATACCCTTGTAGATCGCGAGCGGAAGCGCTCAAGAGAACGGGGTTGATGGAGTTGTACTCGTCGTGATCCAAATCACCGATGACCTAGCGCCGAACGGACGGCACCTCCGCGTTCAACACACGTACGGTTGGGAAGACGTCTCCTCCTTCTTGATCCAGCAAGGGGGAAGGAGAGGTTGATGGAGATTCAGCAGCACGACGGCGTGGTGGTGGAAACAGCGGTGATCTCGGCAGGGCTTCGCCAAGCACAGCCAGAGGGAGAGGTGTCACGGGAGGGAGAGGGAGGCGCCAGGGGCTAGGGTGCGGCTGCCCTCCCTCCCCCCCCCCACTATATATAGGACCCCTAGGGGGGGCGCCGGCCCTAGGAGATCCAATCTCCAAGGGGGGCGGCGGCCAATGGGGTGGCTTGCCCCCCAAGCCAAGTGGGGCGCCCCCCACCCCTAGGGTTTCCAACCCTAGGAGCAGGGGGAGGCCCAAGGGGGGCGCACCAGCCCATCAGGGGCTGGTTCCCCTCCCACTTCAGCTCATGGGGCCCTCCGGGACAGGTGGCCCCACCCGGTGGACCACCGGGACCCTTTCGGTGGTCCCGGTACAATACCGGTGACTCCCAAAACTTTCCCGATGGCCGAAACTGGACTTCCTATATATAATTCTTCACCTCCGGACCATTCCGGAACTCCTCGTGACATCCGGGATCTCATCCGGAACTTCGAACAACTTTCGAGTTACCGCATACTAATATCTCAACAACCCTAGCATCACCGAACCTTAAGTGTGTAGACCCTACAGGTTTGGGAGACACGCAGACATGACCGAGACAACTCTCCGGTCAATAACCAACAGCGGGATCTGGATACCCATGTTGGCTCCCACATGCTCCTCGATGATCTCATCGGATGAACCACGATGTCGAGGATTCAATCAATCCCGTATACAATTCTCTTTGTCAATCGGTACGTTACTTGCCCGAGACTCGATCGTCGGTATCCCAATACCTCGTTCAATCTCGTTGCCGGCAAGTCACTTTACTCGTACCTTAATGCATGATCCCATGATCAACCACTTGGTCACATTGAGCTCATTATGATGATGCATTACCGAGTGGGCCCAGAGATACCTCTCTGTCATACGGAGTGACAAATCACAGTCTCGATTCGTGCCAACCCAACAGACACTTTCGGAGATACCCGTAGTGCACCTTTATAGTCACCCAGTTACGTTGTGACGTTTGGCACACCCAAAGCACTCCTACGGTATCCGGGAGTTGCACAATCTCATGGTTTAAGGAAATGATACTTGACATTCGAAAAAGCTATAGCAAACGAACTACACGATCTTTGAGCTATGCTTAGGATTGAGTCTTGTCCATCACATCATTCTCCTAATGATGTGATCCCGTTATCAATGACATCTAATGTCCATAGTCAGGAAACCATGACTATCTTTTGATCAA
>NW_021311389.1:0-1627 GCF_002162155.2 Triticum dicoccoides
GCGATGCTAAGAGTCTGTTGGAACTATGTTAGCGATTACTACATTATTTATGAAATATTGCAGATAGGATGTCAAAACATTGTTTCCTCGACGATTTTCTTGAGGAAAGGTTGTATGTAATACAACCGGAAGGTTTTGTCAATCCTGAAAGATGCTAATAAGTATGCAAAGCTCCAGCAGTCCTTCTAAGGACTGGAGTAAGCATCTTGGAGTTGGAATGTATGCTTTGATGAGATGATCAAAGATTTTGGGTGTATACAAAGTTGATGAGAAACTTGTATTTCCAAAGAAGTGAGTGGGAGCACTATAGAATTTCTGATGAGTATATGTTGTTGACATATTGTTGATCAGAAATGACGTAGAATTTTTGGAAAGCATATAGGGTTATTTGGAAAGTGTTTTTCAATGGAAAGCCTGGATTAAGCTACTTGAGCATTGAGCATCAAGATCTATAAGGATAGATCAAAACGCTTGATGGTACTTTCAAATGAGCACATACCTTGACATGATCTTGAAGGTGTTCAAGATGGATCAGTCAAAGAAGGAGTTCTTGCCTGAGTTGTAAGGTATGAAGTTAAGACTTAAAGCTCGACCACGACAAAATAGAGAGGAAGGACGAAGGTCGTCCCCTATGCTTAAGACATAGGCTCTACAGTATGCTATGCTGTGTACCGCACCTGAAATGTGCCTTGCCATGAGTCAGTCAAGGGGTACAAGAGTGATCCAAGAATGGATCACAAGACAGCGGTCAAAGTTATCCTTAGTAACTAGTGGACTAAGGAATTTTCTCGATTATGGAGATGGTAAAAGAGTTCGTCGTAAAGGGTTACGCCGATGCAAACTTTGACACTAATCCAGATTATTCTGAGTAGTAAACTGGATTCGTATAGTAGAACAGTTATTTGGAATAGCTCCAAATAGAACGTGGTAGCTGCATCTAGGAGATGACAAAGAGATTTGTAAAGCACACACGGATCTGAAAGATTCAGACCCGTTGACTATAACATCTCTCACAAGCATAACATGATCAAACCCAGAACTCATCGAGTGTTAATCACATGGTAAATGTGAACTAGATTATTGATTCTAGTAAACTCTTTGGGTGTTAGTCGCATGGGGATGTGACTTTGAGTGTTAATCACATATCGATGTGAACTGGATTATTGACTCTAGTGCAAGTGGGAGACTGTTGGAAATATGCCCTAGAGGCAATAATAAATTTATTATTATTATATTTCCTTGTTCATGATAATCGTTTATTATCCATGCTAGAATTGTATTGATAGGAAACTCAGATACATGTGTGGATACATAGACAACACCATGTCCCTAGTAAGCCTCTAGTTGACTAGCTCGTTGATCAATAGATGGTTACGGTTTCCTAACCATGGACATTGGATGTCGTTGATAACGGGATCACATCATTAGGAGAATGATGTGATGGACAAGACCCAATCCTAAGCCTAGCACAAGATCATGTAGTTCGTATGCTAAAGCTTTTCTAATGTCAAGTATCATTTCCTTAGACCATGAGATTGTGCAACTCACGGATGCCGTAGGAGTGCTTTGGGTGTGCCAAACGTCACAACGTAACTGGGTGACTATAAAGGTGCACTACGGGTATCTC
>NW_021311390.1:0-916 GCF_002162155.2 Triticum dicoccoides
TGGAACGTAAGGCTCTTTTTACTCCTTTATCTTATGACATTCTGATCTGAGTCAGTCCATTCTTCCACCGGGGGTTAAGGAATTAGGATCTATTCTCTCTATCAGGATCACGTGTTACTAATCAGTAGTACCTTATAAGTTTGATGGATACAAGCCTAGTTCAGTTCTACTACCACATTATGTTGTTAGAATGGATTCAGAACTTTGATATGATGATGTTGAGTGTGTATGAAATCCTTTGTCAAATGTCTCAAAATCCTTCTTGAGCATTTACAGCTGTTATGCTGCCGAAATTTCGCTAGAAATTCTAATGCCTTTGCATTATGATTGTGCTTTCAGATGGCCACTCGCGACCTCAATCAAGTGGTTCGCCTGACTCGATGCCTAGATGTACCCGGCCATACTGCCAAGTTGGTCAGGGTAATGACTAAGGCTGGATACCGCTGGTATCCTGAGTACATGGTCGAAGAGCAATTCCGAGACTTTAATCAAAGCCAATATCTCTGCACTGTCAGGATATTTCCATCTTATCCTGGATCCACCGAGCCTCTTCACTGCTCCTATGGACTCGGGGTTACTATTGAGATGGCTGTGCAGGACGCCGCCTACTCTATGATGACCATTATGCGAGTCAGATCTGGTATATTTCGGGACTCTGATTTCCGGTATATGCCAGGATCACTTCCGGGAGCACAAGGGTATCTCCAGGCTATTTATGCTGACCCCACTCAGGAGGATTCACGGACTCGCACCACTGCTGAGATGCTCGAGGATAAGGACCGTGAAAATCGGGCCTTGAGGTTAGAGCTCTTCAATACCCGTGCTGACCACTGGGCCACATTGACTCGGTTCGCACCGGCGGTGCAAGCTGGATGTTCGGATATGCGCGATCTCTATCCTGTGAGATCTGCTCTGC
>NW_021311391.1:0-1148 GCF_002162155.2 Triticum dicoccoides
TTAATTCCCGGTGCTTCACTGCCAAACCGTGCACCATACCGTACCAATCCAGAGGAGACGAAGGAGATTATGCGTCAAGTACACGAGCTTCTCGACAAAGGTTATATACGCGAATCCCTTAGTCCTTGTGCTGTTCCTATTATTCTAGTGCCGAAAAAGGATGGTACATCACGTATGTGTGTTGATTGTAGAGGCATTAATAATATTACTATTCGTTATCGTCATCCTATTCCTAGGCTAGATGATATGCTTGATGAATTGAGTGGCTCTACAATATTCTCCAAAGTTGATTTGCGTAGTGGCTACCATCAAATTCGTATGAAATTGGGAGATGAATGGAAAACAGCATTTAAAACTAAGTTTGGATTATATGAGTGGTTAGTCATGCCTTTTGGGTTAACTAATGCACCTAGTACTTTCATGAGATTAATGAACGAAGTTTTCCGTGCTTTCATTGGACGATTTGTGGTAGTTTACTTTGATGACATATTGATTTATAGCAGATCTTTGGAAGAACATTTGGAACATTTACGTGCTGTTTTTATTGCTCTACGTGATGCACGTTTGTTTGGTAACCTTGGGAAGTGCACCTTTTTCACCGACCGAGTATCTTTTCTTGGCTATGTTGTTACTCCACAGGGAATTGAAGTTGATAAAGCCAAGATTGAAGCTATTGAGAGTTGGCCGCAGCCCAAAACGGTCACACAAGTGAGGAGTTTTCTTGGCCTCGCTGCATTCTATAGGCGTTTTGTGAGAGATTTCAGCACCATTGCTGCACCTCTCAATGAGCTTACAAAGAAAGATGTGCCTTTTCTTTGGGGTACCGCACAGGAAGAAGCCTTCACGGTATTGAAAGATAAGTTGACACATGCTCCTTTACTCCAACTTCCTGATTTTAATAAGACTTTTGAGCTTGAATGTGATGCTAGTGGAATTGGATTAGGAGGTGTGTTATTACAAGATGGCATACCTGTTGCATACTTTTCTGAAAAATTGAGTGGGCCTAGTCTGAATTATTCTACTTATGATAAAGAATTATATGCTCTTGTTCGGACTTTAGAAACATGGCAACATTATTTATGGCCCAAAGAATTTGTTATACATTCTGATCATGAATCTTTGAAACATATTAAAAGTCAAGCTAAACT
>NW_021311392.1:0-2106 GCF_002162155.2 Triticum dicoccoides
GAAGCATATACCCAAACCTGCCCCAAATGGGACAAAAACTTTACCATGGCATGTTGATGCCGCTCCTTGATAGCATGCCAAGTTTCATGAATTTCAGACAAGTTTTGGATTTACTAGAATTTAAAACCAGGTATGTCAATGTTTGCGGCCGAGTGACGGTGGCACGATGCTTGGCATTAATTCCCATTTCTTGCATGGGACCTAAGCATGCACCCAAGGACCAAAGATTTGATTTTTCAACCAATTTATATGCACCGCAGCATGTGCGTGTAGTTCAAATTTGAATTATGCACATAAATGCATTGAAAACTCACTTAATGCATAAAAATGTCCGAACGAACCCCGAAAAATCACAAAAAATAACACAACACTCCAATTGTTCTATGTTGACATGAGAAAAAATTTGAAAGCAATTGGAGGCAATGGATATTGCTTCGCCCTCAAAGTTGGGGCGTTCCCTACCGAAACCATCATGCTTGTTGTGAGAAGCTCTCGTTTGTGAGAAGCATATACCCAAACCTTCCCCAAATGGGACAAAAACTTTACACGGCATCTTGATGCCGCTCCATGATAGCATGCCAAGTTTCATGAGTTTCGAACGAGTTTTGGATTTACCAGAGTTAAAAAACCAGGTATCTTAATGTTTGCGGCGAGTGACGGTGGCACAGTGCTTGACATTCATTCCCATTTCTTGCATGGGACCGAAGAATGCACCCAAGGACCAAAGATTTGATTTTTCAACCAATTTATATGCACCGGAGCATGTGCACATAGTTCAAATTCGAATTATACACATAAATGCATTCAAAACTCACTTAATGCAAAAAATGTCCAAACGAACCCCGAAAAATCACAAAAAATAACACAATACTCCTGTTGTTCTATGTTGACACAAGAAATTTTTTGCAAGTAATTAGAGGCAATGGATATCGCTTCGCCTCCAAAGATGGGGCATTCCCTACCGAAACCATCTAGCTTGTTGTGAGAAGCTCTGGTTTGTGAGAAGCATATACCCAAACCTTCCCCAAATGGGACAAAAACTTTACCACGACATGTTGATGCCGCTCCATGATAGCATGCCAAGTTTCATGAATTTCAAATGAGTTTTGGATTTACTAGAATTTGAAAACCAGGAATCTTAATGTTTGCGGCGAGTGACGGTGGCACGGTGCTTGACATTCAATCCCATTTCTTGCATGGGACCTAAGCATGCACCCAAGGACCAAAGATTTCAGTTTTCAACCAATTTATATGCACTAGAGCATGTGCATATTGTTCAAATTTTAATTATACACATAAATGATTTAAAAACTCACTTAATGCAAAAAATGTCCAAACGAACCCCAAAAAATCACAAAAAATAACACAACACTCCTGTTGTTCTATGTTGACACGAGAAAAAATTTGAAAGCAATTAGAGGTAATGGATATTGTTTCTCCTCCAAAGTTGGGGCATTCCCTACCAAAACCATCATGCTTGTTGTGAGAAACTCTGGTTTGTGTGAAGCATATACCCAAACCTACCCCAAATGGGACAAAAACTTTACCATGGCATGTTGATGCCGCTCCATGATAGCATGCCAAGTTTCATGAATTTCGGATGAGTTTTGGATTTACTAGAATTTTAAAACCCGGTATCTCAATGTTTGGGGCCGAGTGACGGTGGCACAGTGCTTGACATTCATTCCCATTTCTTGCATGGGACTTAAGCATGCACCCAAGGACCAAAGATTTGATTTTTCAACCAATTTATATGCACCGGAGCATTTGCATGTAGTTCAAATTTGAATTATGCACATAAATACATTGAAAACTCACTTAATGCATAAAAATGTCCAAACGAACCCCGAAAAATCACAAAAAATAACACAACACTCCTGTTGTTCTATGTTGACACAAGAAATTTTTTGAAAGCAATTAGAGGCAATGGATATCGTTTCGCCCCACAAAGTTGGGCCGTTCCCTGCCGAAACCATCATGCTTCTTGTGAGAACCTCTGGTTTGTGTGAAGCATATACCCAAACCTGCCCCAAATGGGACAAAAACTTTACCATGGCATGTTGATGCCGCTCCTTGATAGCATGCCAAGTTTCATGAATTTCAGAC
>NW_021311393.1:0-1319 GCF_002162155.2 Triticum dicoccoides
CGTCGGGGCCGATCAAACTCTTCTGTGACAACACTGGAGCTATTGCCCTCGCAAAGGAGCCCAGGTTTCACAAGAAGACCAGGCACATCAAGCGTCGTTTCAACTCCATCCGTGAAAATGTTCAAGATGGAGACATAGAGATTTGCAAAGTGCACACGGATCTGAATGTCGCAGATCCGCTGACTAAACCTCTCTCGCGTGCAAAACATGATCAACACCAGAACTCTATGGGTGTTCGATTCATCACAATGTAACTAGATTGGTGACTCTAGTGCAAGTGGGAGACTGTTGGAAATATGCCCTAGAGGCAATAATAAAAGTATTATTATATTTCATTGTTCATGATGATTGTCTTTTATTCATGCTATAACTGTATTATCCGGAAATCGTAATACACGTGTGAATACTTAGACCACACTATGTCCCTGGTAAGCCTCTAGTTGACCGGCTCGTTGTGATCAACAGATAGTCATGGTTTCCTGACTATGAGCATTGGATGTCGTTGATAACGGGATCACATCATTAGGAGAATGATGTGATGGACAAGACCCAATCCTAAGCATAGCATAAAAGATCGTGTAGTTCGTTTTGCTAGAGCTTTGCAAGTGTCAAGTATCTCTTCCTTCGACCATGAGATCGTGTAACTCCCGGATACCGTAAGAGTGCCTTGGGTGTATCAAACGTCACAACGTAACTGGGTGACTATAAAGGTGCATTACAGGTATCTCCGAAAGTAGCTGTTGGGTTGACACGGATCGAGACTGGGATTTGTCACTCCGTATGACGGAGAGGTATCTCTGGGCCCACTCGGTAATGCATCATCATATTGAGCTCAATGTGACCAAGTTGTTGGACACGGGATCATGCATTACGGTACGAGTAAAGTGACTTGCCGGTAACGAGACTGAACAAGGTATTGGGATACCGACGATCGAGTCTCGGGCAAGTAACGTACCGATTGACAAAGGGAATTGCATACAGGGTTTGATCGAATCCTCGATATCGTGGTTCATCCGATGACAACATCGAGGAGCATGTGGGAGCCATCATGGGTATCCAGATCCCGCTGATGGTTATTGACTGAGAGCGTCTCGGTCATGTCTGCATGTCTCCCGAACCCGTAGGGTCTACACACTTAAGGTTCGGTGACGCTAGGGTTATGAAGATATGGATATGCAGAAACCCGAATGTTGTTCGGAGTCCCGGATGAGATCCCGGACATCACGAGGAGTTCCGGAATGGTCCGGAGGTAAAGAATTATATATAGGAAGTGCTATTTCGGGCATCGGGACAAGTTTCGGGGTTATCGGTATTGTACC
>NW_021311394.1:0-1391 GCF_002162155.2 Triticum dicoccoides
GGGAACTGCGGCCAGAAGCTTTCAAATTTGAATTTGGCGCGACGGCAGGGGGCAGCTGCATCGGCGAGGAGAAGAGGGCAATGGTCAGAGCACGTCGTGGATGCCGCCATTAGCATACTTGAGGGGAACATGTCTTCCCAGCTGTAGTTGTAGAAGAATTTGTCGCTGCTGACGAGCGTTGGGTTTTCGTACTCGTTACTCCAGGTGAAGCGGCGATTCTTGCACTTAATCTCTTTCAGGCCGGCATTGTCGATGGCTCGTCTAAACATGCCCATGATCCTGCGGTTCAGATGGTGGTTGTTCTTGTCCCTTGCCTCGTAAATGAGGTTAAAGTCTCCGTTGATGAGCCATGGATCAGATGGTGGGGGGACGTTCTATTTAATTCGACAAGGAAAGCATTTTTTCTAGCGTCGTTTGCTGGGCCATATACAGTCGTGAGCCAGAAGCTTTTGGATTGCCGGAGGAGTGTCACTTTTGCTGTGATCGTGAATTCACCTACAGCATGCGATGCAATGCTGACCAGGTCTCTGTTCTAGAAGATAGCAGCTCCACCACGGGAACCGATTGCAGGAAGGATGACACATTCAGCCAGGGCAGCGCCACCGATTTCCCTGACGATGCTTGGTGTCCAGATATCTACCTTAGTTTCCTACAGGCACAGGATTGCTACTTTGTTCGTTGTAACTGCCTCGCAGATTGATGCGCGTTTCGCCGGTTGGTTAAGGCCGTGGACATTCCACGACTTTCACTCATTTGGAAACAAAGGTTGCTCCGGTGACTGAATGATTCTTAATTTCCTCAGGCCCAGTACAAACACAACCAAACGAGCAGGGGCATGCCGGCGTCCACCAATAGCACCCAACTCACACAGGCGAGAAGCTGTCCACTCTATTGAAACAGAGGAAAGGAAACCTAGCTCTACCCAGTGACACACCGGCCGCCACCAGAGACTATAGCATAGGTGTACTAACATGACTAAACAATGGTCGCAGCGGCTGCTCCCTCAGGCCCTGCAAGGCGTGCAGCGATAAGGAGGGAGTCCTTGTCGAGACACGTCATCTTGGCGATGACGACGATGTCGTTGTCGGTGAGTGGTTCATCAAAGCAACGGATGAGGGCGTCCGCGACCTCCTTGGTCATCTTCTCCTTTGGTCCGAGCAACCCGAGCTCCTTGACGATGCGGAGGGAGGCATGCTGCGAGACCGGCGTCTTGGAGTTGCAGGCTCCCTGGCGAGCGCTCTGCCTGGTAGGAGCCGCAGCCACACGTGCCTTGGGTGGTGCAGAAGGACGATGCACAGGGGCATTGGCGATGATCGGTGCAGGGGCGTTGAGGAACATGCGGCGAGAGGCTAGGGGCGCTTTCTTCATTGTTGTTGGCGATCTCAAGTTGG
>NW_021311395.1:0-1098 GCF_002162155.2 Triticum dicoccoides
GCCGCGTACACGGACCCGTACACGGACCCGTGAACGGGTATGAGAGGTCCGGGAAAAAATGGCCCATACACCATGCGAACCGGCTCAAAACCAGCTAATGATGGTCAACAAACGGTGCCATGGCAGCGAAAACATGTCTCATGGCAAAAAAACGCTGCCACGGCAGCGTTTCAAAAACAGTGTACCCCTCCTTCACAAACTAAGGGCAGGGGTCCCAATGGGGGCTAAAACCCTCGGGTATAGTAGGGAGGAGGGGTCCTTCCTGGTGGGCGTACGGAACACGGGTGATTTTTCTTAGGGAAAACACCCGTGTTCACGTACGCCCATCCTTTCCCAACGTTGCCTCGGATGTCCCGTCGTTATGCCATCACGAAGGTGTTGGCCCGGTCCCGTGTACGTCTCGTGAGAAATTCTGACCCAACAGCCGAAGGTGGCTCGGGAAACAAGAAAGTACCCCGTTGCGTGCACGATCCGACCGACGGTAAACAGTCGCAACGATGTCCCTCCAATGTCGCCTTCGGAAAAACGTTGCCCCTCGGTGGCAACGTCATCGCTGTCCCGGTCCCCTGTACGTCTCAAGTGAAATTCTGACCCAACAGCCGAATGCGGCTCGGGAAACAGGAAAGTAGCCCGTTTCGTGCACGATAAGACCATCCGACAACGTTGCACCGATGTCCCGATAAAGTTGCCTTTGGAAAATCGTTGCATCCGTATCTTTATTGCTGCTGGTGTGACACGCGTGATTTGGCCTTGCAGGACGCCTTCGTGCAAGTGATCCTCCCGTGCTATGCACGGGCGGAGGCTTGGTTGGTTTGACCGCTTGTTGGCTACTAAGCGCATGAGTAGCTTTGGACCCGTGTCTGCCGGTAGATCCCCCGTTGTACTGCGGCCGACTACCGGCGCCGTGTCCCGTCCCTCGTGTGGCTTTTACTCGCTGGATTAATAGTGCTTGCGTGCTAGTACCCGACCTACGGGAAGTGGTGCTTCGGATAATTGTTGCCTCGCGGCGGACGCCCATTGGGTGTGCCGCTGCGGCCAAATAGCGCTTGCGGCGTTGCCTCGTGGGGCTGGCACATTACGTGCCCGTTGCTATCAAGG
>NW_021311396.1:0-1011 GCF_002162155.2 Triticum dicoccoides
CATCATTGAGAGTTTGGATTTGAGAGAAATCGAACTCTCTGGTAGACAATTTACCTGGGCTAACTCTTTACCAAACCCGACATATGAGAAGTTGGATCGGGTTCTTGCAAGTGCCGAATGGGAGCAGAAGTTCCCTCTGGTCACGGTGCAGGCTCTAACGCGAGGAATTTCGGACCACACACCGCTATTTGTTGACTCAGGGGAGCCAAGGCATGTGGGAAACAAGAATACTTTCTCCTTTGAAACGTCATGGTTTGAAAGAGAAGGTTTCTTGGATATTGTTGCCAGAGAGTGGGCTAGAGAGTCTAGGGGTAGATCGCCTGTCGAGAGATGGCAGAATAAGATTAGGCATTTGAGGTGCTTTCTTCGAGGTTGGGCTAAACATCTAAGTGGAGTTTATAAGGTTGAGAAAGACAGACTCCTGGAGATTATTCAATACCTAGATGTTAAAGCTGAATCAGCGGTTCTTCAATCTGCGGATATGTGATGTAAGATTGATGCGGAAAAGAGGTTGAAGGAACTTCTCCGTGAAGAAGAGCTGAAGTGGGCGCTCAGAGCAAAGGTTCGCAAAGTAATCCAAGGGGATGCGAACACTCAATTCTTTCATCTGATTGCGAATGGCAAACACAGAAAGAAAAAAATATTTCAGCTCGAGCAAGATGAAGGCACAATTGTTGGTCACGATAATCTTAAGCTATACATCACCGAATACTACAAGCAGTTATTTGGACCGCCGGAGGATAGCGCTGTGTCCCTCGATGAGTCCAGGACTGAGGATGTGCCTCAATTAACTGCTGCTGATAATGACATGCTAGTTGCGCCGTTTACGGAAAAGGAGGTTTTCGATGCCATCTCTCAGATGGAGAACAATAAGGCTCCCGGGCCGGATGGGTTCCCGGCGGAGTTTTACAAAAGATGTTGGCATATCATCAAAGGGGATCTGCTACCCATGTTCCACGACCTTTTTGCTGGACGGCTTCAACTTTTTCATTTGAACTTTGGAACGATAAC
>NW_021311397.1:0-1488 GCF_002162155.2 Triticum dicoccoides
TACGATTTCCGGATAACACAATTATAGCATGAATAAAGACAATTATCATGAACAAGGAAATATAATAATAATGCTTTTATTATTGCCTCTAGGGCATATTTCCAACAGTCTCCCACTTGCACTAGAGTCAATAATCTAGTTACATTGTGATGAATCGAACACCCATGGAATTCTGGTGTTGATCATGTTTTGCTCTAGGGAGAGGTTTAGTCAACGGATCTGCTACATTCAGGTCCGTATGTACTTTACAAATCTCTATGTCTCCATCTTGAACATTTTCACGAATGGAGTTGAAGCGACGCTTGATGTGCCTTGTCTTCTTGTGAAACCTGGGCTCCTTGGCAAGTGCAATAGCTCCAGTGTTGTCACAGAAGAGCTTGATCGGCCCCGACGCATTGGGTATGACTCCTAGGTCGGTGATGAACTCCTTCACCCATATTGCTTCATGCGCTGCCTCCGAGGCTGCCATGTACTCCGCTTCACATGTAGATCCTGCCACGACGCTTTTCTTGCAACTGCACCAGCTTACTGCCCCACCATTCAAAATATACACGTATCCGGTTTGTGACTTAGAGTCATCCAGATCTGTGTCGAAGCTAGCGTCGACGTAACCCTTTACGACGAGCTCTTCGTCACCTCCATAAACGAGAAACATTTCCTTAGTCCTTTTCAGGTACTTCAGGATATTCTTGACCGCTGTCCAGTGTTCCTTGCCGGGATTACTTTGGTACCTTCCTACCAAACTGACGGCAAGGTTAACATCAGGTCTGGTACACAGCATGGCATACATAATAGAACCTATGGCTGAGGCATAGGGGATGACGCTCATCTCTTCTATATCTTCTTCCGTGGTCGGACATTGAGCTGAGCTCAATTTCATACCTTGTAACACAGGCAAGAACCCCTTCTTGGATTGATCCATATTGAACTTCTTCAATATCTTATCAAGGTATGTGCTTTGTGAAAAACCTATGAGGCGTCTCGATCTATCTCTATAGATTTTGATGCCTAATATATAAGCAGCTTCTCCAAGGTCCTTCATTGAAAAACTTTTATTCAAGTAGGCCTTGATGCTGTCCAAGAGTTCTATATCATTTCCCGTCAAAAGTATGTCATCTACATATAATATGAGAAATGCTACAAAGCTCCCACTCACTTTCTTGTAAACGCAGGCTTCTCCATAAGTCTGTGTAAACCCAAACGCTTTGATCATCTCATCAAAGCGAATGTTCCAACTCCGAGATGCTTGCACCAGCCCATAAATCGAGCGTTGGAGCTTGCACACTTTGTCAGCATTCTTAGGATCGACAAAACCTTCCGGCTGCATCATATACAATTCTTCCTTAAGGAAACCATTAAGGAATGCCGTTTTGACGTCCATTTGCCATATTTCGTAATCATAGAATGCGGCAATTGCTAACATGATTCGGACGGACTTCAGCTTCGCTACCGGTGAGAAAGTCTCATCGTAGTCAACCCCTTGAACTT